>NC_066539.1:10863740-10878740 GCF_024679095.1 Eriocheir sinensis
TCCTTGTATTTCTTCGTGAGTTCGTAAAAGAGGAGGAGGAGGAGGAGGAGGAGAAGGAGGACGAGGACAACGAGGAGGAGGATAAGAAGGAGGAAGAGGACGAGGACGATGAGGATGATGATGATGAGGAGGCGAATTAAGGAGTGGGAACAAAAAGATTCACTATTTAACTTTTTTATTTTATTTTATTCTTTACTTCCTTCATCATTCCCTAAAGCAACACTACAAAAAATAAAAGACGGATTAACAACATGACAGCCATACGCCAAAGAAAACGGGGGAAGGGGGGAAAACTCTCTTAATAAATGTCTTAGAGAAATTTTAACGGAGGGAATGACATAACAGAGAGACTTGCAGCAGACAGAGTTAGAAACTATATGTAAGGGGCAACTCTCTTAATAAATAAACGTCTTAGAGAGGAGGGTTTAACGAAAGGAATGGCATAACAAAGAGACTTGCAGCAGACATAGAGTTAGAAAATATATGTAATAGAAAGAACACGTGAATCAAACAGGTAAGAAGCCATAAGGTACGAATTTGTAGGTACGAATAATATGTAGGTAATAAAGATATGTAGGTTAGGACATGTGGGGAAGTAGAATATGTGGGTAAGAAGAAATAAAGTAGGTAAGGAGAAAGAGTAATAACAGGTGGGCTTTAAACGAGAAGAAAAAAAGAACAGGAATGTGAAAACACGAAAGGAGAGGAAGGTCGGGAAGAGGAGTGGAGAAGGAACTGAAGGGGAAGGAGGAGGAGAAGAAGAAGAAGAGGAAGCAGACCCGGACGAGGAGGAAGAACAAGATTAATAATAAAAAGAAGATGGGAAGAAGATGGAGAACAGGAAATTAACGAGAAAAGAGGAACAAAATTATGGAGAAAAGATGAAAAATAATACTTAGAAGGATGGGAAAGATGAGGAAGAAAAAAGACAATGAAGAAGAAAAAAAGAAACATGGGGTGGAAAGGAGGAGAAGGAGGAGGAGGAGGAGGAGGAGGAGGAGGAGGAGGTTAGGGAGAATGTTCACAGCATCCTTGAAAAAACCCGTCTGAGCATCGTGTGTTATCCTCCGTTACCTGTGGGGGCCCCGTGACACACACACACACACACACACACACACACACACACACACACACTGCATCCATTTATCCAATCCCCAAAATGTGTGTGTGTGTGTGTGTGTGTGTGTGTGTGTGTGTGTGTGTGTAGAGAGGCAACGTCCAATCACCAAGGAGACAGACCGACACTGAGACTGGTGAGTGTGCTGACCTACATCTGAGGAGGAGGAGGAGGAGGAGGAGGCGAAGGGTGGCGGCGAGGAGATAGGAAGAGGAAATAAAGAAACGGAACGCATACCATATATCACTTGAACAAAGGGCTTGGTGAAGAGGAGGAGGAGGAGGAGGAGGAGGAAGAGGGAGGAAGATGGGAGATAGAGATGGGTGGTAAAATTCTGCCCCAAATATAATGGAAGTGACACGCTTATACAAAGGAAGAAGACAGTTACAATTCTTCATCTCATCATCATCATCATCATCATCTGCTGGGCACCCACTTATAGGTCCCGTATTATGAAGCCACTAACCTTTCACAATATATGGATACCACTTTAAATACAGCCTAGAACAGCAATAATTAACAGATATATCCTATTTGAAACGAGGCTTAAGAATAGTTCACCAGACTAACTTCGGTATGCAGCAGCGTTTCAAACAAGGGAGGACTGGTTAAAAATATGGTAATGGTAGCGTGTGTGTGGGTGGGTGTGGGGGGGGGGGGGAGAGGGGGGAGGGGGGGTCACGCGATGCAGCCGTGGGGGATCAAGCCTTCTTTCCTTTTCTTTTTTTTTACAGCTAAGGAAACAGTTCAAGGGCGTAAAGAAAAATATATAAAAAAAAAGCCCGCTACTTACTGCTCCTGCATGTAAGGTCTTTTCTTCACAGGTGCCTAACACGTAGAAAATACCCACGACATGAAGACATAGTTGGATGAAAGTATATTATGGAGACGGGACAACACGGGCTCAGACTCAGATGCGAGGAATTGATGGCGAGGGAGAATAAGGATGATGGGGGAAGGGGCTGATAAGTGCGGGACGGAACGGCACATACGTGAAGACTAAGCTGGCTGAAAGTAAACATGGAGACAGGACAACACGGACTCAAACGATGGTGAGGGTGTTTAAGGATGAGGGGGAAGGGGCAGATAGGTGTGGGATTGTCTATACGAGGTTACGGCGCGTGGCTATGGAAGGGATGCAGCTGTGGAATCTGCTGAAAGTGAACACAGGAAGTAAAGATATACGGGGAAATGATTGAGAGGGAGATAAGGTGCAGGGAAGTTGTGGGACTGACTACTCGTGTAAGAGCTTGCCACAGGGTCACGGAAGGGAGACAGCTGCCCGACGTGTGCTCCAAGGGGACACCTTAGACAAAGAGATGAAAGAACACAGAGTTTGTTGACTATACATCAGAACAAGGGCGTGTTTGGCGTACACACGAGCCCGGAGCAGCAGGGTGGCGCGCTCTGAGGATGGGGGAATGGCAGGGGAAGGTGGGTGGTGGAAGGGGGTCAGGAAAATGATGTTTGTATCACTTAAACAAAGGTCAGAAGGTGAATGAGGAGGAGGAGGAGGAGGAGGAGGAGGAATGGAAGATGGCAGATAAGAGATGGCGGATAAAATTCTGGCCCAAATATAATGGAAGTGACACGCTTCTATTAAACAGGAAAGAGTTACAATTATCATTCTCCATCTTTTTTTTTCTTTTTTTTCTTCTTCTTCTTCTTCTTCTTCTTCTTCTTCTTCTTTTACTTCTACTTCTTTCCTTTTATTTTTCTTCTTCTTCTTCTCTTTCTTCTTCAAATCTTGTTTCGTGCTTTGAACTGTTTACGACATGGAGCAGCGGGAGACATAAATGGCGGCGGAGGTGGAGGTGGAGGAGGTGGAGTGGGGGAGGGGAGTAGGTCAGGCCGGGAGCAGGAAAACACTCCCCGTCTGTTGAGTGTCCGCCAAATGCAAGGTTTGTTTGTAGCGTACACAACCCTTGACACAACCCTACTTACACGGGTATACAACTGCCCAACAAAACCATGGGCCACTTTAGGCATGACACAAAGGAACATGGACGCTGCTGCAAACTGTACATGACGCATATTTTTGTTCAGTGGTCTTCAAACTTTTCATTCAGCGACCTAGTTATATTTCAAGCCTTTCTCATTAGCTCCTCCGTGGTGCAGTGGTTAGCGTGGTTACCTCTCTATCAGTCTGGTCGATAAATGGGTACCTGGGGAAACCTGTGGAGGGTAAACTGTGATAGCCCGGATGTCACACTGGCCACCGCTGCCACACGCTTTACCTTTCTCAATACCCAGTTTGAAGCCCCTAGACAGCAGTGAATCTCCCGCCATTAGGTGTCTTATGATTTACTTATTACTATGATTTCTCTTACGGCACAGGTAAAGAAATGGCGATCCGATATTTGCCTTTCGCGACCCGTGCTCTGAAGGTCCATGTTTAGGCTTGCAGGCCGTTTTCATGGCGGTGTGTGTGTCATGCGGCGGCGGTGACTGTGTGGGCGGACTGTCCATATATAGGCGGGGCGTAGCGGGCAGGGGGTCAAGGGGAGCAGCTGTACAGTGACCGCAAGGGAGGGAGACACTGGAAGTTATGTCACCGCTAACAAGACAGGAGGCGCAGGGGTGAGGGAGGTGGTGGTGACAGTAGTGGTGACGGTGGTGGTGGTGACGGTGGTGGTGATGGTGGTGGTGGTGATGATGGTGAACTTTCTTGCATCTTTGGGGTTGCTGCCGCGTGGGTGCCAATTCGTACGCACCATTCTAATTAGTACTCATGTCAGGGGAAAAAAATACTCTACTACTTATTGATACTCTTTAAGGCATGAAAGATATCCCTATACGTATACCTGACACCTCCTCCTCCTCCTCCTCCTCCTCCTCCTCCTTTCCCTTCCTCTTCTCCCTTCCCTTCACCAAAAACAAAAGCCAAATTCCTAAAGCACAAAAAAAATACTATAGCCAATTGTTCCTGTCTACCTGTCTATACACCTTTTTTTAATTAAGGTGTACCGTTGGCGCCCATAGAGTTATTTAGCGGGTGGGAATTGGAGCCTTGCGTGTATCTTTTATTTCTTCAAGACACAGACACGGCTGAGTCGCGTTTATTGCTGAATTAGAAGGAAAGACAATAGAAAAGAAATCCAAGCTATTATTTTTTCTTTCACAATACTTGGGCTTGACTGAAAAGAATGTAGCATATAATTTTTTTTCTGATTTCTAGTTTTTGCGTGATAGATAGATAGATAGATAGATAGATAGATAAAGAGAAAGAGTGGAGAAAAAATAACGGGAAGAGAGAAATGAGGACGGGAGGAAAAATATCGGCGGTAGACGACGGAGGGAGGGCGGAAAGGGAGAATGGAGGAACGGAGGGAGGGAGGGAGAGGGAGGGAGAGAGGAGGAAGAGGGGGGCGCAGATGTTGAAATGAGGGCGTATTGCACAGTCTCCTAAAAAAAAAAAGGTGATGGGTGGCGGGGGAGGAAATGAGAGGGAAGGGATGAAGAAAAGAGAAGGAGGAGGATGAGGAGGAGGAGGAGAAGAAGGAGGAAGAGGAGGAGGAGTGGGAAAAGAACGGAATACAGGCAAATAACTTAGTATGAAGAGGAGAGTGAAGGAAGGAAGGAAGGAAGGAGATGGGGAGAGAAAGAATAAATACGAGAATATGTTAAAGGAAAGGAGATAGGAGAGAAGAGATAAGAAAGAGAGTGGGAAGATGAAGGGAAGGAAGGAGAGTGAAGGGAAAGTGCATGGATTTGAATGACTGGAAAAATGGGAAGAGGGATAGAGGAAGAGGAGTGAAGGGGAAAGTGAGGGATGGGGAGAACGTGGGAAGGGGAGAGGAGAGAAGGGGGTGAAAGGAACGGTGAATGAATGGGGAGAAAGAGAAGGTGAGGGGAGAGAAAGAAGGGAAGGAATGAAGGAAAAGGAATAGGGCGAGGCAACAATGAAAAAAATGAAAGAATTGGGCAAGAATGTGAAAGAAAGGAGTGATGGGAAAGGAGGAATGGAATGAGGAAAGAAAGGATAGAGAGAAGGAGAGGGAATGGAGATGGAATGAAGAGAAGGAATGAAGGGAAAGGAAAAAGACGAGGCAATGATAAAGAATGAGGAAATTGGGCAGGAGTATGAAAGGAAGGAGTGATTGGAAAGGAGGAATGGAATGAGGAAAGAATTTAAAGGATAGAGAAAAGGAGAGGGAATGGAGATGGAATGAAGAGAAGGAATGAAGGGAAAGGGAAAGGACAAGACAATGATAAAGAATGAGGAAATTGGGCAGGAGTATGAAAGGAAGGAGTGATAAGGAGGAAAGGAATAAGGAAAGAAAGGATGGAGAGAAGAGAGTGATTGGAACAAATAAAGGAGGAAGAACGAGAGTTGGGAATCGAAAACTGATATGATGAAGAATAGAGTGAAGACTGAGAGAACGAAATGAAAGAGGATGAATGAGAATGAGGGAACGAATGAATGAGTGGGGGTGGGGGAGATGCATGAGGGGTGCTGGTGGGGGAGGGAGTAGGAGGAGGAGGAGAAGGAGAAGGAGGACTGTGGTATACGGACAAGAAACTGAAGGCTTGAGGGTGTGAAGAAACAATGGGAAGGGAAAATGAGGAGGAGAGGAAGAGGACAGAGAATGTAACGAAATCATGGTTTGGGGGAATGAGGAAAAGGAGGAGGACGGGAAATGAGACGATACAGTGTGAGGGAGATTAAGAATGAGGGATAAAAAGAGAATGAGGACACTGACATTAGTAGGAATAGGATGCAAATGAAGAGATAAAGGAAAGGGAAATGGAATGTATGAGAAAATGAGGAAGAAATGAGACTGGAAAATAGCTTGAGAGGAGATAGAGAAAGAAAGAGAGGGAATAGTAATGAACAAGAATGGAGATAAAGACAAAAGGAAAAATAAGTGAAAAAGGACAAATAAGTGTGGGGTGAGAAAGAAAGAAAAAAAAAGAGAAAAAAATAGAAGAAATGGAAGTAAGCAAGACAGGATGAGGATCAGGATGAGGATGAAGGTGAAAGGAATGTGTGAGAAAATGTGAGAAAATGAGGAAATAATAATAACGTCGAGACAGAAGACAATGAAGGAAAAAAAAAAAAGACTGGAAAATGGGGTTTGAGAGAGAAGGAGATAGAGAAAGAAAGAGAGCGAATAGAAGTGAACAAGAATGGGGATGAAGATGATGGGAAAAATAAATTAACGGGAAAAGGAATGTATTAGAAAGAATGATGGAGGTAAGGTTTAAAAGAAAGAAAAGGGAAAAATAAATGAACGGAAAAAGGAATGTATTAGAAAGAACGATGGAGGTAAGGTTTAAAAGAAAGAAAAGGGAAAAATAAATGAACGGAAAAAGGAATGTATTAGAAAGAATGATGGAAGTAAGGTTTAAAAGAAAGAAAAGGGAAAAATAAATGAACGGAAAAAGGAATGTATTAGAAAGAATGATGGAGGTAAGGTTTGAAAGAAAGAAAAGGGAAAAATAAATGAACGGAAAAAGGAATGTATTAGAAAGAATGATGGAGGTAAGGTTTAAAAGAAAGAAAAGGGAAAAATAAATGAACGGAAAAAGGAATGTATTAGAAAGAATGATGGAGGTAAGGTTTAAAAGAAAGAAAAGGGAAAAATAAATGAACGGAAAAAGGAATGTATTAGAAAGAATGATGGAGGTAAGGTTTGAAAGAAAGAAAAGGGAAAAATAAATGAACGGAAAAAGGAATGTATTAGAAAGAACGATGGAGGTAAGGTTTGAAAGAAAGAGAAATAGAGATAGAGAAAGAAAAGAAACAGAGGTGAACAAGAAAATGACGATGAAAGGGAAAGGAACAGGAGACAAATGTGTGAAAAAATGTTGAAATAATAACAGAGACGGCGAGCCAGGAGACAGCAAAGCGAGGGAAAAAATGCGGCCGCGTCTCTCACAGTTCAGGTTCGCAATGATAAAGAAGACGAGGAGGAGGTGCGGGAAGCGGAGGCCTCGGCGCGGGGTGAAGGCACGGGGTCACGCTAGGTCAGGGGGCAGAGGTCACATAGCGGCAGGGGGCTCAGGGGGGGCGAGGGGGGAGGGGAAAGGGAGGGGGGGATACGTGACGACCATGGCATTTGATCTCGTCTTTAGGGATTTTGGGAGGTGGGGTGAGGGGGGTTGGGAGAGGGGGGTTGGGGAGTGAGGGGGGGAAGGGAATTGTGTGAGGGAGGGAGGGGGGTGTGTGTGTGTGTGTGTGTGTGTGTGTGTGTGTGTGTGTGTGTGTGTGTGTGTGTGTGTGTGTGTGTGTGTGTAAGAGTGAGAGCGAGAATAATAGTGAAAAATAATAACAGTAATAATAATAATAAAAAGAAGAAGAGGAAGAAGAAGAAGAAGAGGATGATGATGATGAAGAAAAAGAAGAGGAAGCTACACCCCATTAACAACAACAACAACAACAGCAGCAAGCCTCACCCTCTTCTCAGTTCAGTTCAACGACCTTTTCAGAGTGTGTTGCCTTACAAACAAAAAACAAAAACAAACCAACAAACAAAAAACAAAGAGGAAGAGAAGAGATGAGAGACGCCACGAAGATGATATCCCCCCCAAAAAGTAAAGCTATTTCGCTCCTTTTATTTCATCTTATTTATTTATTTTTTTGCTCCGCCAGACCTGAATTTATTTGTGTTAACCTTTGTGTGTCCGCTCATTAGGTACGTGACGGGCGGCTGCTGTCTCGTGGAGGCTCGCGGCTTTAATGAGGCAAAAAGGAGGAGGGGAGAGGAACACAAAAAGAGCGGTCGGCTAATCGTACATCGCATATTTCAGTCCGTGAGTGGAGGACATAAGAGGAGGAACGAACGCGTGAAAAAGAGGTGAATGGAAAGGAGAAACGAAGTCGTGGAAAGAGAGTGGAGGATAAGAGGAGGAACGAGCGAGCGGAATAGGAACAAAAGGTGAATGGAATGAAGTCTGTGGGAAGTTGAATGAACGCTGAAGTTGGTATTGTTGGTGATGGGGATTCGTCGAGTTAGAGGGGTGCTTGAATAGTATTAGTATTAGTATCAGTATTAGTATTAGTAGTAGTAATAGTAGTAGTAGTAGTAGCAGGAGGAGGGGGAGGAGGAAGAGTACTACTACTACTACTATAAAAAATACTACTACTAATAATAATAAATAGTTGTAGAAGAAATATGAGGATAAAGCTAAACTGCAATACCAACAACCAACAACGGCAAAACAACAACAACAACAACCCCGCAATAACATTAACATAAGATAAGGAAAAATAATGATAAGGATATAAGTAAACGATTACACAATATGAAGGTTGAATAAAAATATAATTGAATTTGAATAGACATAATGAATGACGATTGAAAATAAGGAAGATATTATAATGATAGAAAAAATGAAGAAAATCACAGACCTCCGAATAAGACGGTGAATGAGAGTTTAATGGCAGCTGAATAAGACTAATGAAGTACGATTGAAACCATAAAATAACTAAATAATGAAGAATAATAACAGTAATAATAATCATAATAAAAAGAAGGACACCTCTCCTTCCGAAATTGACCTATCTTTCGGCCACTCCTCTAACTCTTTTTAGGAGCAGTGAGTAGTGGGATTTTTTTTTTCCACATTTGTTTCCATCTTTTTATGCCCTAGAACTGACTCCTCCGCTGTAAAAAAAAAAAAAAAAAAAAAAAAAAAAAAAAAAAAATGTGATGCCTCGTCTTCAGCCTGTCTCCCTGCGATTCCCCCCACTTTAGAAAAAAAAAATAACAAAGAATAAAACAAAATAGGAACGAGTAGATAAAAACAGCAAAATATCTGAACCATAAACACAGAAAAAGCACCCAGGAATGCAAACATCAGCGACACATCCTGAGGAGCTTATCTCACGGCAGAAAAAAAGGAGCAAAAATTCACGAGCGTCATCCAGGATTAAGATTACGGCGTGAAGATGACGAAACACTCTTATGATCAACCTGTCATTACTCTCACTGTTACCATTGCACTGTTACATCCTACACGGAGGTTTTGAGGTACTGGGAGTCTTCTGAAAAACAATCTTTACGTATTACTTTTTTTTTTTTACAGCAAAGGAGACGAAACACTTTTACATGATCACGCGGGTATTACTCTCACTGTTACCTGTTACATCCTACACGGAGGTTTTGAGGTACTGGGAGTCTTCTAAAAAACAATCATTGCGTGTTACCCTTTTTCCTCTTTACAACGAAGGAGACAGCTCAAGGGCACAAAAAAAGGAAACAATAATAAAAAAAAGCCCGCTACTCGCTGCTCCTAAAAAGAATCCAAGGAGGAGGCCGAAAGAGGGGTCAGTTACTATCATTACATTATTATATTCTCAGGTATTTGCAAGAGTATCGCCAACGGGCTTTTTGGGGTTCATTTTGAGGTGCCTCTATTCCTATATAAAAAAGTACTGTGGAGGAATGGATTTTTTTAACAGCTATCATTTTTTTATACTATTATTATTACACTATTACATTCTACACAAATTCTCCAGTATTGTGTAGGTGCCTCTATTCCTATATAAAAAAGTACTGTGGAGGAATGGATTTTTTTAACAGCTATCATTTTTTTATACTATTATTATACACTATTACATTCAACACAAATTCTCCAGTATTGTGTAGGTGCCTCTATTCCTATATAAAAAAGTACTGTGGAGGAATGGATTTTTTTGATAGCTATAATTTTTTTTCTACTATTAGGTACTGTTACAATATTACATTCTACACAAATTCTCCAGTATTGTGTAGGATTGTGTGGAGAAACATTCTACACAAATTCTCCAGTATTGTGTAGGATTGGAGAGCCTTTAGAAGAGCAACAGCTATTACTATCACTATTATTATTAAACTATTACATTCTACACCGAGGTTTTGTAGTGGATAGTGGACGAGACTGAGACAGGTATTCTCAAACACTTCAGTCTCCCATACCAATTATTTCCAAAGGCCCGAAAAGTAGATCAGTCGGGTTCTAATGAGTGTTTCTTTAGGTCCAACGAACAGAGGAAGGATCAGACTACCACCAGGGGCATAAAACTACCCCTGGAAATGCCCCAAAACTACGACGAAAGCCTTGTTGAAAGTGTGGGGTTGGGCGATGACGTGTTTCAGAATACAGTCCTGACCCTTACTTCTGGCCACTCAGGTCTATTTTCTTTACTGTTTACTTATCTACTACTTTACTACTTATTTACTGTTAACTCTACTTACTTTATGCTTAGTGGACTTCTTTTGTTTTTGTTTTTGTCCTTGAGCTGCTTTCTTCCTTTCCTGTAAAAAGAAAAATTTGTCTTCTTAACAACGATTATCACTGTTACTCTATTATTACTTCCTTCCTTACATTATTAAACTGTATACTGAACCTTTCTATACAGTATTGCGAGATAATGGAGTCTTCTTAACAACGACATTATCCTAATTATTACTATTACAATATTAGCCTACATTCCTACGCCGAGGTTCTGTTGTATTGCGAACTAGGAGAGAGTCGTATTCACAGCAATTATCATTATTTTTACTCATATTATCACACTTACATAATACAGTGAGGTCTTCTGGTTTAGTGTAGGGACGGTGGGTCTTAACAACGGTGCCAGATTGTCGTACTCAGCAGATTATATTTCCCGACTTCTTACTCCTAAACTGTCTTCTGGGCTCCAATAACGAAACTCATTTATAGTTGTCGTTAAGAGTTAGATCCTGATGTTTCTTGGCAATAGTTAGGCGTCAGAAACCGGTAAATACTGTGCTCTGAGTACGATAATCTGGCTACGGTGCTTCTTAATACCAACACTGATAGGTAACATTCATACTCTCATATTCTACACAAGTTTTGCGGTATTATAGACGGATGGAATCTTCTTAACCGATACGATGAAGACGATGAAAAAGAAGAAAAGACGGAAAAAGAAGACAATGTGACTACCAAGAAAGAAAAGAGAAGAAAAAACACAGAGCATCAAAGAAAAAAAAAGAAAAAAAAAAGTAGACGATGAAAAGGAAAAAAAACACCAGAAGACGAATGACGACGACAACAACAAAGAAGCGAAGGATTTTGACGATGAAAAGGAGGAGAAAAGAAGAAAAAAAGACAAACAAAAAAGAAAGAAGAAGAAGAAACAACAAACATCGACAACAGAGAAAACACTATGACATATGAACATTACTACTGTTACTATTACTCTTATTCCTACAAATTACTCTTACCAACACACTATTACATTCTGCACCCAAGTTTTCGGTGTCATAAACGAATGAAATCTTCCAAACTGACATGATTACTACTGTTACCCTTACTGTTACATGTATTACGCTTACGGTCACTCTCACTGATACATTCTATACGCTCAAGTTTTGTGGTTTTACGAAGGAGCCTAACAGCCACCCTTCACCTTGCTAACGGAGCCCTGAGACGATGTGGTGCCATTAAGCATCGTGAGTTGGCGCTTCTGTGTGTGTGTGTGTGTGTGTGTGTGTGTGTGTGTGTGTGTGTGTGTGTGTGTGTGTGTGTGTGTTCACCCTGAGATTTAGGATGAGTTACAGGGGACAATGTGGCTGCCGGTTCTTCCTCTTTTTCTTCTTTCTGTTCAGCTTATACTTTTCTTTCTCTCTTCGTTCTTCCTTCTCATCCTCATTGTCGTCATAACCTTTCTCTTCCTTGTTGTTGTTTTATTTTCTTTATTTTCCTTTTTTTCTTTTTCCTCCTTCTTTTCCTTCTCCTTGTCATCATCATCATCATCATCTTTCTCTCCTTTGTTGTCGTTCTCTCTCCATCTTCTTTTTCTTTCTCTTCTGTTCACCCTTTTCCCTCTTTCTTTCTTCCTTCTTTCTTTTTTTCATCACCTTAATATTTCTCTTCTTTGTGTCGTTTTCGTTACTTTCTTCTTTTATTATCTGTTTACTTTTTTCTTTCTTCCTTTTTTTCTTCTTCCTTATCATCTTCTTATTCTTTTCTCTTTTTTGTTGTCGTTGTTCCTCTCGTCTTCTCTTGTTTTTTTCTTCTTTATCGTCTACCTTTTTTTTTATGTTCTGTGTTTTTTTTGCCTTCTTTTTTATTTTTGTCTTCTTTTGCCGTCTTTTCTTTCTTTTCTTCTTCATCGTCTTTCTCCTTCTCTCGTTATTTTTACTATGTTCTACTTGTTCTTGTTGTTGTCATTGTTCATCTTCCTCTCCTTCTCCTTATTAACATCATGCTCTTCTTTTCCGTGTGTTTCGTGGCTTCGTTTTCACTCCCAAAGTTATAATGTACTTTTCTTCCCTCCATCATCTCTTTTCTCTATCTTTCTCCATCAACATCATCTCCCTTTTCTTATCTGCTTACTCGTCTGTCTCATTCCGGACCCGTCTTCATTTACCTTTCCTTCCTTTTCCTCCTCCTCCTCCTCCTCCTCCTCCTCCTCCTCCTTTCCCTTCCCTTCCCTACCTCCCTTCCCTTCCCTTACCGGCCCCTCCTCCTCTTCCCTACCCTCCTCTTCAGCCTTTCCTTCCCTTCCCTTCTCCTCCATTCCCTTTCCTTCCCTATCCTTCTTCCCTACCCTTCCCTTCCCTTCCCTTCCCTTTCCTTCCCCACCTCCCTTCCCTTACCTTACCAGCCCCTCCTCTTCTTCCCTTTCCTTTCCTTCCCTACCCTCCTCTTTCCTTCATCTCCCTTCCCTTCCTTATCCTCCTTCCCTACCCTTCCCTTCTCCTCCCTTCCTCCTCTCCCCTTCTTATCTCCCTCATCTTTGTGTTTATGTACTTGTGTCGTTCGCGGCCTAAGACTTTAATTTGTCTCCGCTTGTCATCCTCCTCCTCCTCCTTCTCCTCCTCCTCCTCCTCCTCCTTCTCCTCATGTTCTTCTTATCTTTGTTATCTTTTAAATGTTTACAGCGTTTCGCACTTTGTCTGATGCCTTTTTTTTTTATATTTTGCTTGCAGTCTCCTCCTCCACCTCCTCTTCCTCCTCCTCCGTCTCCTCTTCTTTCTCCTCTTATTTTCACCTGTACTTCTTATCAATGTCATCTCTCTCTCTCTCTCTCTCTCTCTCTCTCTCTCTCTCTCTCTCTCTCTCTCTCTCTCTCTCTCTCTCTCTCTCTCGACGTCCCGCAGCGAGACAAGGAAAGCAAGGAAAGCAAGTTGGGTCGGAGGCTGAGGTGGTGTCGGGGATCAGGGCCACACGACGACCTGCAGGAGGGGGGTCAACACACACACACACACACACACACACACACACACACACGCTGAGACACGGGCGTTACACCATCCCTTCTACTTCTTATATCACTCCTTCCTACATCGTTAAATTAATTCCCTATCTCGCTACAACCACCTCCTCTTCTTCATTTTCTATTTATTCCTCCTCTTTTCCTCTTTCTCCTGCTCCCTTCTTCCTTTCTTCTTTCCTCCATTCACATCTTCCTCCACCCTTCCTCCCTTTCTTCTTTTCCCCCTTCCCATTTTCCTCCTCCCTTCCTTCTTTCTTCTTTCCCGTCTTTCCCTCTTCCTCCTCCTTCCCTCCCTCCTTTCTTCTCTTTCCCCTTTCCCATCTTCCTCCTTCCTCCCTCCCATCTCCCTTCTCTCTCCATCCTTTCTTTCCTCCTTTCCTATGTTCCTCCTCCCTCCCCCTTTTCTTCTTTCCTGCTCCCTTCCTCCTTATCCCCAGCCACCATCTCCTTACTCCTCGATCTCCCTCAATTCCTCCATTTCATCCTTCAACCATATCCTTACTCCTCAATTCCTAACATCCTTACATTATTTCCTTATCTTCTCCTTACCTCCCCATTCCTCCATTCGTTCTTATCTACACCCACCTCATCCTTGCCCACCCATTCCTTCATTCCATCCTTCACCCAGCACCACCATCCTTCACTCACCCTTCCCGCCCTTCCCTTACATACGGTCCCATAATGTTACTTGAGATCCGTTGACGCAGGGAGGGACCAGAGGAGCGAGGGTCAAGAATGCACAGGTTCCCGCCCGCCCCAAGACTTCCCCCTCCCTCTGCCGTCACCTCCCTTCCCGTCTCAAGCCTCCTCCTCCTCTACCTCTTCCTCTCTCCCTCTCTCTCTCTCTCTCGGCTGCGGTGACCCACATCCGACACAAAGCGGCACTACAGCCTCTCTCGGTGACCTATCTCGGCCCGTTGCTACACACACACACACAAACACATATACGCACTTCTGAAATGTCATAGCAACGTTGAGGAGTGCAATAGAGCCTCGTACGAAGATGGGACTGAAGTAAGGGAAAGACAGACATACATTCACTCACACTTATGCCACTGACAGCCCCATATCTTCTTGCTCCGGGTAGAACTTGCATAGAAAAGAGCATAACGTTAAGAAGCATACCAGAACCTCGTGAATTCAAGGGACTGAAGGAACGGAGGAAAGACAGACACGCACTCTTACACAAGCCATCGACCGCCCAATACTTTCTTGCCCCGGGTTGAACTTGCAAAGGGAATCGCATCGCCTTGACCCAGTTTTCCTTCCAGAATGTCGTAGCAACGCTGAAGGGATTGAAGGAACGGGGAAAGACAGCCATACACATACGCCCTCAAGCCATCGACTGCTCAGTATCTCGCTCCGGGTAGAACTTGCAAAGGAAAGAGCATCGCCTTGATCCAATGCTCCCTCCAAAACGCCACAGTATACCGTTGAAAGATGCTGAAGGGATTGAAGGAAGGGAAAGACAGCCATACACACACGCACCCAAAGTTCTCCCTCCAGAATATCGCAGTAACGTTGAGAAGTGTTGAAGGGATTGAGGGAAGGGAAAGACAGCCATACAAAACACGCACCCAAATCCTGCTCCGGGTAGAACTTGCAGAGGAAAGAGCATCGCCTTGACCCAGTTTTCCTGCCTCCGTACTGTTGCTGCAGGCACGAGTCTTGGCCTTATTTACCCCACGAGCCACGAGGAGCCTTGATA
>NC_066539.1:10881240-10898740 GCF_024679095.1 Eriocheir sinensis
CACCCTCTTTGACCCTTCTTCTGCGCCGCCGTTTTCGACTTCTTCTGCTTCTCCTTTTTCGTATTCGTCTTCGGTTTCTTGTTTCTCTTTTTTCCTTCTTTTCCTCCTCCTTCTTCCGTTTCTTCTTGCTCTTTTTCTTTTTCCTCTTTCTTCTTTTCCGTTGTTGTCTTCGTTTTTATTTCCTCTTCCTCTTTCTCCTCCGACTTAACTCTCCTCCTTCACCTCCTCCTTCTTATTATTATTCATCCTCGTCGTCTTCCGTTTCTTCTTTCTCTTTCTTCTCCTCCTCCTCCTCCTCCTCCTCCTCCTTCTCCTCATTCTTGCCCCGTCGTATTCCGTTTCTTCTTTCTCTTTCTCATCCTCTTCCTCCTCCTCCTCCTCCTCCTCCTTGACCTTCTTTTCTCCTTCCTCCTCCAAGAGATTTCCTTGTTCTGTTACTTTTCCGGTATTAAACTTTTACATACGCAGACATTGACGGACAAACAGAGGAGGAGGAGGAGGAGGAGGAGGAGGAGGAGGAGGAGGAGGAGGAGGAGGAGGCAGACAAGGAGAAGAACGAGAGAGGGAAGGGTAGGAAGAAGGGAAGGTGCTGGTTATGAAAAATGTTTTGATGAAGAGTATAACCCGTTTTGTGGTGTGTGTGTGTGTGTGTGTGTGTGTGTGTGTGTGTGTGTGTGTGTGTTTGGGTATGGTTAATGATTCTCCAGCATGAGTCAGACCGATGATGATGATGATGATGATGATGATGATGATGATGATGGTGAAAAAGAGGATAAGGAAAGGGATGAAAAATGCGATGGACAAAGAACCCGGATTTTGAGGAGAGTTCGTACGTGTGTGTGTGTGTGTGTGTGTGTGTGTGTGTGTGTGTGTGTGTGTGTGTGTGTGTGTGTGTGTGTGTGTGTGTGTGTGTGTGGGCGTGGAGCATCGCGTGGGAGTGGGCAAATGCGTGGTGGCGTGGCTAGTGTGGGCGCCCTCCTCCTCCTCCTCCTCCTCCTTCTCCTCCTGAGTGTCTCCCTCTTGCTAGTGTACCGTTATATACCTGGGCAGCGCGAGGACGAGGGAGGAGGAGGAGGAGGAGGAGGAGGAGGAGGGGGGGAGGAGGGGGCATAAGAGGGTGTCGGTGACGTTCCCTGTTGCTAATGCCCAATGGAGCGGAGGAGGAGAGGGAGGGAGAGAGGGAGAGGAAGGGCAGCCCACTCTTGCTCTCTGTACTCTTCCCTCTCACTCTGGTCTCCTCCCTCCCTCTCCCTCTCTCCTGGTGGTGGTGATGGTGGTGGTGGTGATGATGGTGGTGGTGCCTCCTCTCGTTCACCTTGACTCGTGGTGATGCTCCGTCTACTCTGATTGGTTCGTTTCATTCCTTCGTTCGTCGGTTGGTCGGTCGGTCGGATGGTTGGTCGGCGCACTCGTGACCTCTGCTCCTTACATAACAGCCAGCAAGCGTCACTTTCACTCTTTTCTCACACTCAAGAAGAACTAGATGACCTCCTCCTCACGTCGCCTGTTAGATGCGGTAAGGCGATCATAAAAAGTGCGTGGCATGAGATCTACTTTTCTGCCTGACCTGACGACTAGTGCAACATTCAAGTCTGTTCTTAATTCACTTGAGATTTTTGCCTTCCCTCCGTTTTCCTTTGTCTTGAATCTTCCTTACAAAATAGCATAACGAAGAGAAAAATGTACCGTGTTGTATATCTGCGTGTCGGTACTTGAATACTCCTTTTATTTTCCTTCACGTTAAACTTTTGCCTTCTCTATTTTTCCTTTAGCCTGTAACTTTTCCCTTCCAACATAACTTAACAGACTCAAAACCAATCTACTTTTCTGCCTGACCTGACGACTACTGCAACATTCTGGTCTTATTTTCTTCTTCACCTGAGATTTTTGCCTTCCCTCCGTTTTCCTTTGTCCTGAATCTTCCTTACAAAACATCATAACCAAGAGAAAAAACGTACCCTGTTGTATATCTGCGTGTGGGTACTTGAATACTCCTTTTTTTTCCCTTCACGTTAAACTTTTGCCTTCTCTATTTTTCCTTTAGCCTGTAACTTTTCCCTTCCAACATAACTTAACAGACTCAAAACCAGCAGAAGTGTATACCATGGGATCTACTTTTCGGCCTGGCCTGACGACTACTGCAACATTCTGGTCTTATTTTCTTCTTCACCTGAGATTTTTGCCTTCCCTCCGTTTTCCTTTGTCCTGAATCTTCCTTGCAAATCAGCATAACCAAGAGAAAAATGTACCCTGTTGTATATCTGCGTGTCGGTACTTGAATACTCCTTTTTTTTTCTCTTCACGTTAAACTTTTGTCTCCCCTCTATTTCTCCTTTAGCCTGTAACTTCTCCCTCTCACCATAATTTAAGCGACGTAAAACCAGCAGAAAAAGTGTATAACTCTCTTTTGGCTACTCTTTACTTTTATCTTTTATAGGAGCGGCGAGTAGCGTTTTTTTGTACTTTTTTATTGCCGTGTCCTCTGATGTAAAAAAAAAAAAAGAAAAAAAAGGGGATCTACTTTTCTGCCTGGCGACTACTGCAACATCAGTCTTTTTCTTCTTTACTTTAAACTTTTGCGCTCCCTCCGTTTTCCTTTAACTTGAAACATCTCCCTAACACACAAGAAATCTGTACCCTAATAGCTACCTCTACAGCTGTTAAATACCTAAGTACTCTATCTCTCCTCACTTGATGTTTTGCCTTTCCTCCGTTTTCCATTAGCCTCAAACGTCTCCCTTCCACCTTAACTTAACTGAAAACACAAAGAGCAAAACCACAAGAAATCTGTACCCTAATAGCTACCTCTACAGCTGCTTAATACCTAAGTACTCTATCTCTCCTCACTTGATGTTTTGCCTGTCCTCCGTTTTCCATTAGCCTCAAACGTCTCCCTTCCACCTTAACTTAACTGAAAACACAAAGAGCAAAACCACAAGAAATCTGTACCTTAACAGCTACCTCTACAGCTGTTAAATACCTAAGTACTCTATCTCTCCTCACTTGATGTTTTGCCTGTCCTCCGTTTTCCATTAGCCTCAAACGTCTCCCTTCCACCTAAACTTGACTGAAAACACAAAGAGCAAAACCACAAGAAATCTGTACCCTGTTATCTACTTCTACACCCGATGAATGCTTGAATACCCTTCACTCTTTCTTCACTTGATGCTTTTGCCTTCCCTCCGTTCTCAATTAACCTCAAACTTCTTCCTTCCACTTAAACTCACTTAGCGTAATCACGAGAAAACTGTACCATGATATCTACTTCTACACCTAAGCCTCACCTCTTCTTCGCTAGACACTTTTGCCTTCCCCCCATTCTCCTATGCACTAATATAGCTCCCTCTATTACCTCAACTTACTCCGCCCTCCTTTCTTCCTCTCAGCCTCATCCTGAACCTCCTCCCCTCACCCTCCTAACCCCAGTCCCCTTTACCCTCCTCTAGTTCCACCTTGAAACCCAACCATTGCTTTCCCTCCGTTCTTTCTTTGTCTTCGCTTGCTTCCTCGATACACTCTTTGCGGTCGGGATGAAGAGAGGAGAAAGGGAAGGAGGAAGAGGAGAAGGAGGAGGAGAAAGGGAAGGAGGAGGGTAAGGCGGCCACTATTCGACCCTTAATCCTTCACCTACACAGTTTGCTCTTCCTCCGACACGTACAGACCACCTAACGGACACACACACACACACACACACACACACACACACACACACACACACACACACACACACACACACACATACACACGCGGTCGGCGGGAGCGAGAGGCCTTTCTTTGTTAGTTCAAAGCGTGAATATTAAATAGTGTGACGCAGCTAAGAGAGAGAGAAAAGGCGGAGGCGGAGGGGAAAAAGAAGGCCGCTGTTAGTATGCTTTGGATATCAACTTACGACGCATTGAAATTCCCTCCCACCTCCAACGCAACGCCTACTTGTTTTATTCCTTTTTTTTTTTCCCTCACACTTAATGTATTCTCTTTTTCCCCCTCCACAAAGACTAAACGATTTATTCCTGTTGTTTTTTCCCCTCTGCAAAGGCTACATGTTTTGATCCCGTTTTTTCCCCCTGCAAAGACTACATGATTTTTTTCCTTTTTTCCCCCTCCGTAAAGGCAACAATTTTTCTTTCTTTTTCCCTTGACAAAGACTGCACGATTACTTCCTTTTTTCCCCTCTGCAAAAACTATACAATTTCTCTTCTTTTTTTCCCCTCCAGACAATTTATTCCTCCTTTTCTCCCCTCGGCAAAGACTAAACAATTTATACTTTTTTTCCCCCTCTGCAAAGACTAACATTTTTTTCCTTTTTTCCCCTCTGCAAAAACTATACAATTTCTCTGCTTTTTTTTCCCCTCCAGACAATTTATTCCTCCTTTTCTCCCCTCGGCAAAGACTAAACAATTTATACTTTTTTTCCCCCTCTGCAAAGACTAACATTTTTTTCCTTTTTTCCCCTTCGCAAAGACTACACAATCTATTCCTGATCTTATTTCCCCCTCCGCAAAGGCTACATGTTTTATTTCCGTTTATTTACCCTGCCGTTGAAAAAAAAAAAGAACCTGGTTGTGGTTTGAGTCAAGTTCGAATGCTCTCTTTCCCCACTTGCCAGAGCAGACAAAGATCCGAAAGTCATGATTTTTTGCAGATAGTCAAGACAAGAACCAGAAGGCACATTATAAATCACCTGTTTTTTGCCACCTTGAAAAAAAAATGCTGTTGTTTGAGTCTAAAAGCCCGATCGTTTTTTTTCTTCACATAGCCAAGATCAAGACTAAGAGGCATTTTAAGTGACCTTTTTGCCACCTTAAAAAAAAAGCGGCGGTGTTTGAGATTAGTAAGGTCCAATTGTTTCTTTTTCTACTTAGCCATGACCAAGACCAGCAGCAGGCAGCCTTCTACGGTAGCTACTCCTTGTATTGTTTTACCCAGAGTTAAGGAAAAAAGAGAACGGTGACTGATTAAGTTAACCACAAAGGGTAAAGAGTAATGAGTAACTTTTTTTATTTTTTTATTTTTTCGTCGTGTGGTGGTGGCGGAGGGGCAACGGTGACAGTCTAAGTCGAGTAATGGGTCAAATGTTTTTTTTTCCCATTTTTTTTACAGTGAGGGGAGCATGGTGGGGGGGGGGGGGGATGACGATTTCAGCCAGGTAAAAGAGTAACATGTCTTTTTTTCGCTTAACTAGGACAGACAAAGGGTAGGCGGGCAGCAGGAATCAGAGCAGGAGTAGCGAGAGGGAGTAGAAGCAGTAGGAGTAGGAACAGGAGTAAGAGGAGGAGCAGGAAGAGGAGTAGGAGTAGAAGCAGACAGCAGGAGGAGCAGGAGCAGGCATCATCAGCTGGTCGTCAAACCCTTCCTTCCCCCTTCACCCCATTATCGCCCTCTACCGCCCACACCACCCATCATGAAGAGTACTGGTGTTGTGGTGTTGAATCGTGTAGTCTTTTGGTAGTGTTACGTTGTGTTGCGCCACGCTCGAGCCCCCCCCCCCCCCCCACACACACACACACCCCTCGACCCCCTCATCTTTTACACCATCCTCTAGTCTTCCCGCCTTCCCTCCTCCTTCTCCTCCGACATGACCACACACGCCTCCTCCTCCTCCTCCTCCTCCTCCTCCTTCCTTCTTGTCTGACAACCTCGCCACCTTTTAGAAAACCGCATACCCACCTCCTCCTCCTTCTCTTCTTTCTTTTTGTCTTCTTCCTCTTCTTCTTCTTCTCCTTCTCCTTATTCTTCTTGTTCCTGTTCTTCTTCGTTTTTTTTCTTCGTCTCATATTTTCTTCTTCTTCATCTCAGTTTCTTTTTTCTTCCTTTTGTTTC
This sequence comes from Eriocheir sinensis, assembly GCF_024679095.1. Lineage (NCBI taxonomy): Eukaryota > Metazoa > Arthropoda > Malacostraca > Decapoda > Varunidae > Eriocheir > Eriocheir sinensis. The sequence continues at coordinate 10,887,061 of NC_066539.1, forward strand.
TTAATTTTCTCTGTCTCAGTTTCTTCTTCTTCTTCTTCTTCTTCTTCTTCTTCTTCTTCTTCTTCTTCTTCTTCCTCCTCCTCCTCTTTTTTTTTCTTCGCCTCAGTTTCTTTTTAATTTTCGTGTTCGTTTCCGTATCTTCTTCTTCCGCCTCCGCCTCCGCCTCCTCCTCCTCCTCTTCCTCCTCCACCCATCAATTCTTCAACTTAAATCAATGTCATCTTCAGGCTAGCAACACCACAACACAACGCCTCCCCGCTCCTCCATCCCCCTCACCCCTCACCCCCCCATCCCTCCCTGACCAAAGGTTGACCCCCCCCCCCCCAAATCAGGTCCGAGTCGGGTCTTGCAGAGGGCAGACAAACACGAATGTCACCTTTGCCACGGCGCCGTCAATTATCATATTCAACAAAGGTGGACTTTCACCTTTGTTTACATAAATAGATAAACACACACACACACACACACACACACACACACACACACACACACACACACACACACACACATATTCTCTTTTTTTTTTACTTTATTTTTCGTTCCTCACTTCCTTTCTTTGTTCACGGTTACTTTTCTTCTTTAATGAATTTTCTCCTCTAATTAAACCAGGTGTCATTACTTTCTTCTCTCTCTCTCTCTCTCTTTCTCTCTCTCTCTCTCTCTCTCTCTCTCTCTCTCTCTCTCTCTCTCTCTCTCTCTCTCTCTCTCTCTCTCTCTCTCTCTCTCTCTCTCTCTCTCTCTCTCTCTCTCTCTTTCCTCTCTCTTCCCGTCTCATCACAAACTTATTAACAGTATTACTCAGCTTGTATCCACACTTTTTCAATATCTTTTTCATTCATATTTTTTTTGGGGGGGGGTTATATCAAATTGTCAGTTTTATTATCGACTATCTGTTTTCTTTCATAGTTTTTGGGGTTATGTCAAATTACCCGCTGATATCTCCTTTTTTTCATTTTTCATTTTTTTTTGTCGTTATATATTTGACATTTTCCTTCTGCAGCTTATTATTATTATTTTGTTTGGTGGTTATATAATTGTCTTTTTCCTACTGCAGCTTATAAGGCTACAAAAAGGAAAAGACTCATAATCATAACATTTTTCTAAGTGTTTAAAAATGCCCTTTGACTTTTTTTTCTGATATAATAATAATAATTTCGTTTCTGGTTTCATCTTCACAGTTGTATCATGATCACTTTTTTTCCTCACCTAAAACCTGCACTTAATCGAACTTCCGTCTTTCGCTTTTCTTTCTTTATTGTATCATTTAAGAAAAGAACTTCCTTAGTGTATAATTTCCTTTTTGGACTTCACCTAATATCTGTAGTTCAATTCCAGGGTTTTACTTTCATTATTTACATTCATTATACCAACGAATTACTTTCCTTTGTCATTGGAAGAAAAATCTAATTCATCCTTAGTCTTTAATTTCCTTTTTTTTCCGACTTCCTGCTCTTCATCTAATTCCAGTCTTTCACTTTTATCATTTCTCATCATTATATCAACGCATCATTTCCCTTTGTAGCTTTATATAAAAACTGACTTCTTGCTTTATTTCGTCTCCAATTTCCTTTTCTCGACCTGCTTCTTTTTATAATGCCGTGTACTTTTTCTCAATCACAGTTCAGTCTTTCATTTTTAGTATTTCTTTTCATTCCTTCAACGCATCATTTCCCTTTGTAACTTTATATAAAAACTGACTTCTTCTTTTGCTCTTTAATTTCCTTTTTTCTGACCGACTTCCTTCTCTTCATCTTCTCTTCTTGATAAAAACTGTACTTCAATTTCAGTCTTTCCCTTTTACTTATGTCCCTTTGTCACTTAAAAGAAAAACTGATTTCTTCTTTTACGCCTTAATTCCCTTTTTCCGACCGACTTGCTTCTCTTCACATTATGCCGTCCACTGTCTTTACTATTTCTCTCATTATCTCAACGAATTATTCCTCTAGGTCATTTAAAAACAGACTGACTTCATCTTTCGTCTTTAATTATCTTTTCCTGACCGACTCGCTTCTCTTAATTATGTCGGGCACTTTCTTTCTCATCAAATTTCAGTGGTTCGCTTTTATAATATATCTGCCAATATAATTATCAACGAATCACTTCCTTTATCACCTAAAAGAAAAAGTGAATTCATCCTTTAGTCTTCAATCTCCTTTTTCTGACCGACTTGCTTCCCTTCATTACACCGTCTACTTTCTATGATATTTCTCTTCATTATCTCAACGAATTATTCCTCTTGGTCATTTAAAAACAAACTGACTTCATCTTTCGCCTTTAATGATCTTTTCCTGACCGATTTGCTTCCCTTCATCATGCCGTCCATTCTCTTTAATATATATCTTCTCTACATCAACTCATTATTTCCCTTTTGTCATTTAAAGAAAAAATAACTTCACTGCTTCACTCTTTAATTTCCTCTTTCTGACCGAGTAGCTTCTCATTATGCCGTCCACTTTCTTTTCACTTTCGAAATTAAGTTTGGTACCGGTCTTTCACTTTCATTCCCGCCTTTCTCTTCCCACGCCGCGCTGTAGTACTCGATTCCTTCCTTCCTTTCCCTCACTCCTCCTCCGCTCCCCTCCCCCTCCTGTGGCTGTCTGGTTCACGTTGGGAAGGGGAAAGGGGGGAGGGGGGGGGGTTAAACGTCTGCTGCCTAGGCTTGTCTTTCTTGTAACTTTTTTTTTTGACGTAATACCCAGCTAAGTTATCGCAGTTTTCTTCCTTTTCTTTTTTTATTCTTCGTCTTTCCTTTTACTTTCTTCTTCTTTCTCCCTTTTCTCCCAATCCATCTGTCTCCATCGTATTTTTGTTTCTTTCTTTCTTCTTCTTCCACTACTACTTCTTCGTTGTATTTCTTTGCTTCTTTCTAATTTTTCCTTTCTTTTCATCTTTCTTTCTTTCTACATCTATCTACCTCCACCCACCTAGCTACTTACCTACCTTCCTATCTACACTTGACTTCATACTTCCTATACTTGATATCATGATCTTGTATTAACCAGCTAAACTTTCTCAGCCTGTTTGCCTCTCTCTCCTCTGCTCATCGCCCCGCCAGCCAGCCAGACAATCACTCCGTACACTTACCAGCCAGCCAGTCACTCATCACGCACCCAGCAACGCAAACATCCAATTACCCAGATAGATAGCCAGTTAATCAGTCAGCCAGCCGCCCAGCCAGTCAGCCAGCCAGATAGTTAAGCCCCCAATCAGCCATTCAATCAGCCAGTCAGATAGTCATACAGCCAACCAAAAGCCAACTAGATAGGCAGAAAAGCAGCTAGATAACCAGTCACTCGACCAGGCAGTAAAATAGTCAGTTAGCCAGCCAGTCAACAAATCTAACAGCCAGCCAAATAGACAACCAGACAGGCAGACAACCATCCAGTCAGCCAGCCAGGAAAGCCAGACAGTCAACCAATCAAACAGTCAGACAAAGAGCCAACCAGATGGGCAGTCAACCACCAAGTCTGTCAGTCATCCAGCCAGATAACCGGTCAGTCAGTCAGTCAGCCAGCCAGATAGCCGGTCAGCCAGCCAGATAACCTTCCTGCTTGCCTGTCTGCCAGCTGTTCCGCCGGCCAGCACCACCGCCCCGCCGCCAAACACGGTGCCCGACGGTCCGACAAACCACACAAAAGACTGTTCATAACCATACGTCAGGCGTCTGGTGGAGGGAGCAGGACGCGACGGCCCAGACCAAGCCACACCACGCCACGCCGCGAGGTTCACCGGGGCACAGCAGCGATAACGAACGAATAAACACACAAGAAAGACGCCGGAGTTACGAGCCCTCGCCCAACCTCGCCGCGGCCCCCAAGCTCCGTGCGGTCAGGTCGGAACGGTAACGGGGCGTCTTTGTATGGCCGGAACGCTCGTGCGGGAGAGAGACAGAGTTTATGAGGGCGAGTGAAGGGTGAATCAGTACACAGGGGCGAGGAGGGCGAACGGGGAGGAATGCTAAGGCTGCGGAGAGTGCAACGAGTAAGTGATTGCGGAATGAGGGGCTGAGGAGGAGGAGGAGGAGGAGGAGGAGGAGGAGGAGGAGGAGGAGGCCGAGTAGTTAGTATGGGCGGGATGATGAGCCTAAAGAGGTCAGTCAACTTGATCACGTGGTAAGTGTCCCAGATTGATGATGATGATGATGATGATGATGATGATGACGTGTATGTGGGTGTGTGTGTGTGGGTGTGTGTGTGTGTGTGTTAGAGAGAGAGAGAGAGAGAGAGAGAGAAAAGTGGGGGTGGGGGGCAGAAGAATGAGCGTGATGGAAAGTAAGAGTAACAGGGAAGGAGGGAGAGGAAGGGTGACTAAATATGGGATAGAGGAGAGTGGAAGGCGGCCTATGAGGAAGGGGAGAGAGGAGAAGAAAAAGGCGTAGTAAAGAAAGGGATGAAGGGAGGAGGAGGAGGAAAAGAAAATGGAGCAAATGAAGCAAGGAAAGGCGGAGGAAAAGAAGGAGAAGAACAAGTAGTGAATGAAGGAATGGAGTAAGGTGGAGGAGGAGGAAAAGAAAAAGCATGAATGAAGAAATAAAGTGAGGAGGAGGAAGAGAAAAAGTAGTGAAAGAAGAAATAAAGTGAGGAGGAGGAAGAGAAAAAGCATGAATGAAGAAATAAAGTGAGGAGGAGGAAGAGAAAAAGCATGAATGAAGAAATAAAGTGAGGAGGAGGAAGAGAAAAAGTAGTGAAAGAAGAAATAAAGTGAGGAGGAGGAAGAGAAAAAGTAGTGAAAGAAGAAATGAAGTGAGGAGGAGGAAGAGAAAAAGTAGTGAAAGAAGAAATGAAGTGAGGAGGAGGAAGAGAAAAAGCATGAATGAAGAAATAAAGTGAGGAGGAGGAAGAGAAAAAGTAGTGAAAGAAGAAATAAAGTGAGGAGGAGGAAGAGAAAAAGTAGTGAAAGAAGAAATGAAGTGAGGAGGAGGAAGAGAAAAAGCATGAATGAAGAAATAAAGTGAGGAGGAGGAAGAGAAAAAGCATGAATGAAGAAATAAAGTGAGGAGGAGGAAGAGAAAAAGTAGTGAAAGAAGAAATAAAGTGAGGAGGAGGAAGAGAAAAAGTTGTGAAAGAAGAAATAAAGTGAGGAGGAGGAAGAGAAAAAGTAGTGAAAGAAGAAATGAAATGAGGAAGAGGAAGAGGAAGAAGATAAAAATAATGAAAGGAATGAAGTGAGAAGGAGGAAGAAGAGGAGAAAAGTTGTGAATAAAGGAATAAAGTAAGGAGGAAAAGAAGAAAAAAGTAGTGAAAGAAGGAATGAAGTGGGGAAGCGGAGGAGAAGGATAAAAAGAAATGAATGAAGGAATGAAGGGAGAAGAGGAGGAGGAAAAAGAAGACAGGGAAGTTAAGATACACCAAAGATACACAAGAAAGAGTAGGTAGTGACGCATAAGTTAATTTGTTCATATACCTTTTGTTTAGCATTCGGTCTAACTCCTTAACTGCCAAAAGACAACAACAACAACAACCCGTGAGTGAATATGAGGCGGATGTAACGAATAAGGAAGAGTGACAGCAATCCGTGAGCAAGAGGGATGAATGTGAGGGAGGGAGAATAAAGGTGAGTCAGGGTGAGTCGTGAACATGACGGCAAGGCACATGGATTAGGGGAGAGGATAGTGATGATCATGATGAGGAGGACGAGAAGGAGGAGGCACAAGGATATGGTAAGAGAACAGGTGATGATGATGACGATGATGATAAGGAGGATAAGGATATAAAGAGGAGTTAGTGAAGGCCATAATAAGGACTTCCCAGCCTCGTTACCCAGCCTGACGTGATCTCCTTCCTCTCATCTCATTTTGGGGTGTTGCAATTTGCCGCGTCGAACACTTCTCGGTCTTCATATCAAGGCGTGTCAGGCGGGTTTTAGGGCCATATTTTCAAACATTTCTGCGCCCAAGAACACGTAATTTACTAGTCTTTCATGGGAGTTTAGGGCATTTTCAGGGGTATTTTATGACCCTGGTGGTAGTCTGAGTCTTCTTCTGTACCGTGAACCTAAAAGAACACTCATTAGAACTCGATTAACCTCCTTTTGGGCCTTTGGAAATAGTTGGTGTGAGGGTGGGAGCATCTGACACTACCAACCTTAAGAATCCGCGATCCCGGGACAAAGGCAAGTGAGACATCCGGGTTAGTCAACCTTCCACACACATCCCCGGGTGGCCAATTCCTAGCCATGATTTACTGCAACAATGGTACATTTTTCTACGGTCGACATCGCCACAATAACTTTTTGGGGGAACCATTGTGCGGTGACGTCCCGTGGTGCCGCGATCCGAGCTGCTACCTGGCGGACCTGTTACGAAAAGGCCTTGGCTCCAAATGTCACACCCAGGGTAGCGGCGTGAATATGTTACCTGCGCGGTCAGTCAGGTGTTGTTTACTTGTCATGTTGAGGTGAATCTGACCGCCACCTTTGCGCCGCCTAGGCCACGCGCGGGTTACTCACCCCCAACGTTGCCCAGGTAAGGGAGGGGGGGGGGGGAACAGGTGATGGGGGGCAAGTGAAGGGCTAAAAAACGGACTATTACTCTTGTCGGACAAAGGAGTTCACCCGTGGACCAGGACACCATACTGATGAAGCCGCTTACATCACCGTCTGGGGCACACTCTCTCTCTCTCTCTCTCTCTCTCTCTCTCTCTCTCTCTCTCTCTCTCTCTCTCACACACACACACACACACACACACACATTCTTTTTCTCCGTATTCCACAGCTTTTTCACTTTCTTCTCCTTCTTCTTCTTCATCTCCATCTACTTCTTTTTCTTCTTCTACTTCTATCTCATTCGGTGGAAGGCATTGTGAAGGCTCGACTTTCTGGTGTGGGAGGCAGGTGTGTGGGGGGATGTGTAGAGGGTAGGTGTGAGGGGAGATGTAAAAGCCAGGTGTAAGGGCAGGAAGGTGAGGGGAGGGGAGGGTGTGAGGGTACGAAGGTGAGGGAGAAAGGAGGGTTGTGGGTGAGGGCAGGAAGGTGAGGGGAGGGGAGGGTGTGAGGGTACGAAGGTGAGGGAGGGGGGGGGCAGTGTGTGAGGGGATGTATATGAGCCAGATGTGAGGGCAGTAAGGTCAAGGGAGGGCAGTGCGTGGAGGGCAAGGAGGTGAAGGGAGGGCAGTATATGAGGGGTCAGGAAGGTGAGGGTGAATGGGGGGAGGTCAGTGTGTGAAGAGGGGGGGGGGGGTCAAAATGTGAGGGAAGGAAGAAGAGGTTAAGGGGGGTGGGGGCAGAATTTAAGGGCAGGAAGGTAAGGGTGATGGAAGAGGGGAGGGCAGTCCATGAGGGAAGGATGAAGGTAAGGAAGGGTAGGAGAAGGGCAGGAAGAAGGGTTGAGGGACCAGATGTAAGGGCGGGAAGGTGAGGGTTATGAGTGGGGAAGGGCAGTGTCTGAGGGAAGGAAGAATGTAAGGAGTAGGAGAAAAGGGTAAGGGAGCAGATGTAAGGGTGGGAAGGTGAGGGTTATGAGTTGGGGAGGGCAATGTTTGAGGGGGCAGGAAGGTGATGGTAAGGTGTCGGGGGGAGCGGAAGGGAAGGCAGGCGGGCTGGAAGGACTGACTGACTCCCTGACTCCATCTCGCCGCGGGCTGGTATTCGCTTCCTGGTCCTTTGGCTCAAAAGTTGGGGACCCGCATCATGCTTTGTGGTGTGTGTGTGTGTGTGTGTGTGTGTGTGGTTGGCGGGGAAGGGGAGGGGGTACGTGCGTGTGTGTGTTTGTGTGTGTGTGTGTGTGTGTGTGTGTGTGTGTGTGTGTGTGTGTGTGTGTGTGTGTGTGTGTTTGTGTTTGTTTGTCAGAATTGGTTAAAATATACGTTCTAATTGAAGAAAAAAAAGAATGGTATGCCTTATTAACATCTGGGAAATTCATAATCTAACAAAATTCTCTCTCTCTCTCTCTCTCTGTCACTATCATTAACCGTTAGTCGCTGTCTGTCACCGGCACTTCCTTTTCTCACACTTTCCCTTCCTCTCTTTGGGCGTCTTATTTCACAGCCTTTCCTCGCCATTGATCCGCCTCGCTGCTACTCCCCCGCCCGTCACCCTCTCGCTTATGCCTCCCTTGAACGTCCTATTTCACAGCCTAACCAAAACTAAACCTAACCTAACCTAACGTAATTTGACCTGTTCGAAAGTGGGCGCTATATCAGCAGGGAGATCGGGTATTACGCCAGCCGCTCTTCGTACCTAACCTAACCTAATCTAACCTGACCTAACCAAACCAAACCTTACTTAACCTAACCTAACCAAACCGTACTTATGCTAACCTAACTTAACCAAACCCAACTAAACCTTACTTACCCTAACCAAATCAAACCTAACCTAACCTAACTTGACCAAACCAAACCTTACTTAACCTTACCTAACCTAACCTGACCTGATCTGTTTAAGAGAGGGCGTCATATCTGGAATACGCTATACGCTCTATCTAAGCTAACCTAACCTAATCTAACCTGACCTAACCGAACCAAACCTTACTTAACTAACCTAACTTAACCAAACCTAACCAAACCTTACTTACCCTAACCAAATCAAACCTAACCTAACTTAACCAAACCAAACCTAACTTAACTTTACATAACCTAACCTGACCTGATCTGTTTAAGAGAGGGCGTCATTTCGGGAATACGCCATCCGCTCTTCGTACTCTTGTAACCCTTCTGTCTGTCCTGGCTGGAAGAGGTAGACGGGGGCACGGATCCGCCACGCCCCGTCTCTATCGCCACCAAGGAGCACAGTAACCTCGCCCTTCCACGCCCCTCCACGCCCCACCTCATCTCACCTCGCCACACCTATGAACTGCCAGCCACACACAAAGTCGTCCCCTTACAGTGTTATCTAATCATTCAGTCACATACCCCTAAAGTTAGTCAGCCAACCATTCAGCCAGTCATATACCCTTACAGTCAGTCATCCAGTCACATACCCCTAAAGTTAGTCAACCAGTCAGCCAACCATTCAGCCAGTCACATACCCTTCCAGTCAGTCATCCAGTCACATACCCCTAAAGTTAGTCAACCAGTCAGCCAACCATTCAGCCAGTCACATACCCTTACAGTCAGTCATCCACTCACATACCCCTAAAGTTAGTCAACCAGTCAGCCAACCATTCAGCCAGTCATATACCCTTACAGTCAGTCATCCAGTCACATTCCCCTAAAGTTAGTCATCCAGTCAGCCAACCATTCAGTCACATATCCTTACAGCCAGCCAGTCAGCCAGCCAGCCAGCCTCCGTCAACCCTCGGTCGCAACTCGCCGCCGGCAACACCTCGGGCAACATTGCGACGCTCCCCCCGTGCACGATACCGCAAGACGACGACAAAAAGCAACAAAAAACGGGGTGTTGTTGCAGGAGGAGTCCTTAGTGCTCCCCAAGACTCATCGTCATCATCATCAGCAGCAGCACCAGCCCCGGGACACAAATTACGGTTTGGGTGCACTGGTTCGTCCCCTCCCTACCCCACCTACCCACCTGCCCTTCCCCTTCCTCTTCACTCTCAATATCTCGCCTTTTGTTTCCTCTCCCTTCCATCTCCTTGTTTCCATTGCTACTTCCTACTGTACCCCACCTACCCACTTACCCTTCCCCTCCTCTCCCTTCCCCTTCCTCTTCACTCTCAATATCTCGCCTTTTGTTTCCTCTCCCTTCCATCCTCCTGTTTCCATTGTTACTTCCTACTGTTTATTTTACTTGCATTCCCACCCCTTACCATCCTCTTCCCCTTTCCTCTTTCTTCCTCTTCTTTTTCGCTCTCGGTACCTTCCTTCCCTTCCATTTCCTTCTTCCTTTCCTTTCTTTCAATTGCTACTTCCCATCCTTTTTCTGTCTTGCACTTCCATCCCTACCCCTTCACTTCCCCTTCCCTCTCTTCCCTTCCCCCTTTTTTTCATTGCCACTTCCCACCTCTTATCTTCCTTGCACCTCCACCCCTTCCCTTATCTACTACTACAACTCCACTTCCTCCTCTTTCCTCCACTTCTTCTCTACCCTTATCTTCCACTTCCCTTCCGCTTCCTTACCCTCCACTTCCTCCTTTTTCCTCCACTTCTTCTGTACCCTTACCTTCCACTTCCCTCCCATTTCCTTACCCTCCACTTCCTCCTCATCCCAATCCATACCCATGCCCTTTACTAAACCTCCTCCTCCACATCAGTTCCCCTTCCTCTTCTCTACATCACTATTCTTACCTTCCACTTCCCCTCCACTTCCTCCCTATCCCCCTTCATGCACACCCTTCTCCCCACTGCCATTCCCTCCATCCCCCTTCCACTTTCTCCCTCTTCCATTTTTTTCCTTCCCTTTCACCCCAATTCCTATACAGTTATTTATCTTTTTTTTTTTTAATGCAAACACGAGTCACTCAACAAACGTGGGCGTCTTATCTCCGTTTCTTAACCTTCTCTCTCTCTCTCTCTCTCTCTCTCTCTCTCTCTCTCTCTCTCTCTCTCTCTCTCTCTCTCTCTCTCTCTCTCTCTCTCTCTCTCTCTCTCTCTCTCTCTCTCTCTCCTCGTTTACGGTTATCAACTTTCTTTCTTGTCTCTTTTTGTTTCTTCTCTCCCTCCTGTTCCTCTTTCTTCTTTCTCTCCTTCATATCCTATTTTCTTCCTTTTTTCCTCTACATTTAAGTCTAAGTTTCTCATAAGGTATAAAGTATAGATTGATAGATAGATAGATAGATAGAGAGAGAGAGAGATTATAATGAGCAACAAGAGTTTTTAAATTAACAAATAAATTAAATTGCCATAGGTGGGAAAACTCTCTCTCTCTCTCTCTCTCTCTCTCTCTCTCTCTCTCTCTCTCTCTCTCTCTCTCTCTCTCTCTCATCCAGCACGACCAGACACTTAAATGAGGGAAGGAAGGCTATTCGTGACTACCTGTAACCAACCCCCTAAACGGATTGCATTTCCCTCTTTCTCTCTCTCTCTCTCTCTCTCTCTCTCTCTCTCTCTCTCTCTCTCTCTCTCTCTCTCTCTCTCTCTCTCTCTCTCTCTCTCTCTCTCTCTCTCTCTCTCTCTCTCTCTCTCTCTCTCTCTCAACGTGCAACAAAGAAGACACTTAATTTACTTTTTGCCATTACGATGGGAACCAAGAATAAGAACGTTTATTTTAGGGATGACGATGTGAATTATTATTATTATTATTATTATTATTATTATTATTATTATTATTATTATTATTATAGCTATCATTACTATCATTATTCATGCAAAAAATATTATTATTAGCAGCAGATGTAGTAGTTTAATTGTAGTAGTAGTAGGAGTAGTAGTAGTAGTAGTAGTAGTAGTAGTAGTAGTAGTAGTAGTAGCAGTAGTAGTAGTAGTAATAATAATAACAATAGTAGTAGTAGTAGTAGTAGTAGTAGTAGTAGTAGTAGTAATAGTAGTAGTAGTAGTAGTAGTAACAGAAAAAGTTGTATCATCAGCAACAGCAATAACAACAACAAAAAAACTCCACCACCACAACCACCACCACCAACAACAATAAGTATCATCACCACCATCAGCCTCAGCGGTTCTAACGGTAGCCGGGGCGAGTGAGTGTCTCTTAATGGCATCACGGGCGGCACAAGGAGCATGGGTAACACAAGCCTCGTAATGTGCAGGCTTACCGCAGGGGTCAGGAACCCTCTCCTGGGCCAGCCGATCCGTCTCACGGCGTCAGATAGCGGCCCGGATAACGTGAAGGC
>NC_066539.1:10903740-11008740 GCF_024679095.1 Eriocheir sinensis
CTTCCTTATGTGTTTCTATCGACTCTATTTTCTTATTTTCTTTTTTTTCCAGTTTTCTTTACTTCTTATTTTGTCTTTTTTTCATTCCATAACTTTCTTTCTTTCTTTCTTTCTTTCTTTCCTTCCATATATATGTCTTTCTACTTAAATCTTTTCTTATTTTTCTTTTTACTTCACGTTTTCTTTCTTTCTCTCTCCTTATTTTCTTTTATTTCTTACTTAAGCCTTTTTTTCTTTTTTTTCCTTTTTACCTTTCTATATCCTTTCTTTCTTTCCCTACGACATTTTGCCTATATCCTCTCTCTCTCTCTCTCTCTCTCTCTCTCTCTCTCTCTCTCTCTCTCTCTCTCTCTCTCTCTCTCTCTCTCTCTCTCTCTCTCTCTCTCTCTCTCTCTCCCCTGACCACCTATAAAGCGGCTGTCTCTGGAACATGATGTAAGGTCGTTTGTTTCGCGTCACACTCGAGACGTGAGCAGAAAGTTAAGCGACGAAATAAGAACTTCCCACACAAAAAAAGGAGAAAAAAGTGGAATATAGATTGTGGAGAATATAGGGCAAGAGGAGGAGGAGGAGGAGGAGGAGGAGGAGGAGGAGGAGAAAATAAAGGGGCGTAATTGCGAAAAAATGGAATAGAAAAATGGAGAAAAGGATGTGAGGAGAATGTAGAGCAAGAGGAAGAGGAGAAAAGGTGAGGGAAAAAGAGGAAAAGGACGTTACTGAGGACGAGGAAAAAGCAAAAAAGACAAGAGGTAAACAAAAGACTAAAATGTTAATGATAAGAAAAAGAAAAGAAAAAGGGAAGGAATACAAAATCATGTCACTGAGGAAGAAAAAATGTTAACAAAAAGACACTGAGATAAAAAAAATATAAGTAGAAAAAAGTAGAAAAGGGAAGGAAAAAAAAAAGTCATTTAGAGAAAACGGAAAGAAAGGGAATGTAAAACCGCCAGTGGAAATTATACAAAGGACCGGAAAGCAGAGATGTGTCATTAAGAAAAGAAAAAAAAAAGAAAAATAGGGAAAGTTAAAGCATTCCAGTGCATAAAACAAGACAACAATACGCAACAATGATACAAAATACACAATAACACAACTCACCTCCCTCCCCCTCCCCCCACCCCACCCCACACACACACACACACGTTCCTCCTCTTCCAACTCCTCCTCCTCTCCTTGACACGTCACTCATGGCACGGAGCTATGTGTGTGTGTGTGTGTGTGTGTGTGTGTGTGTGACTAACAGGACATCTGGCCGACCATAGCTGTTATTCGTACTATTTTTTCCCCCTCCAACCACGGAAGGGAAAAACATGCCAGAAAAAGCGACCACCATGTTATAAGGTTCGTAAAAAACACAGACACACACAAAAAGCAAGTTGGTCAGTTACGTTCGTCTGTAGTGTAACACATATGAGACTCGCGCGTAAAAGTCTAGTGCAGTCTTTACGGTTTTGGCAGCTTTTCTATAAGTTTGGAAGGGAGGGAGCGATGAAGGAATGCAGAAAGAAAGGGAAATATGAAAGAAAGTTATAGAGAGGAATAAACAAACGAATGAAGAGATGAAGGAAGGAAGGAAGGAAGAAAACGAATGAAGAAAGGAAAGAGGAGAGGATGGAAGAAAATTTGAAAGAAAGAAATAGAGAAATAAGGAAAGACAGAGGACAGGAAAGAAGGAAGAAAGGAAGAGGTGCAGAAACTAAGAAAAATGAAAAGAAAGGAAAAAAGGGTTAAAGAGAACGGAAAGAGGAAGGAAGAAAATAAGAAAATATGAAAGAAAAATATGCAGACACAAAGAAAAATAAAATAAAAGCTGGAGGTAAGAAAGGAAGAGATAAAACTGATAAAAAAGAACAAAAAGGAAAGAATGGTCACAGAGAACAGCAAAAGGAGGGGAAAAAATATGAAAGAAAGAAAAGAAGGAAGGAGGAGAAGAAAAACACTAATAAATAATGTAAACAAAGCTACTTAAGGAAAGAATGGTCACAGAGAACAGCAAAAGGAGGGGAAAAAAATATGAAAGAAAGAAAAGAAGGAAGGAGGAGAAGAAAAACACTAATAAATAATGCAAACAAAGCTACTTAACTCCACCCAAAGAAACATAGCAACACTGTGAACACCACCTAATAACGTTACGTCGTTGTGAACCCGGTAGCAGTGATGGGCCAAATTTGTTGCTTTAACGTGTAGCAGCGACGGGCCAAATTTGTTGCTTTAACGTGTAGCAGCGACGGGTCAAATTTGTTGCTTTAACGTGTAGCAGCGACGGGTCAAATTTGTTGCTTTAACGTGTAGCAGCGACGGGTCAAATTTGTTGCTTTAACGTGTAGCAGCGACGGGTCAAATTTGTTGCTTTAACGTGTAGCAGCGACGGGTCAAATTTGTACCATGATATAAACCACCCAAAACAGATGATACATAATCTGATCACAAATGCTTTGATATATATTATGAAATGGTTTGTGGGAGGGGTGATTTTTTCTCATTTTTCTCGCTTGGGGGGACCATTAAGAAACATGATCAACGGTGCAACCGGGTTAAAGGTGGCGAAGTCAAGTTGAAAATCAGGAGGTCAGACCAACAAGTGACATTTCCACTTTTTCTTCTAACAGGCAAAGAGTTACATCACCCTCTTCTAACCTTACTGTTCCCACTGCTCCGAGAAGGGTCTGGGTGTGTTTACGTGTACCAAGAGAGTATAGTGATCTGTTTACTTGATAAGGAAGGAAGGAAGGAATGAAAGGTAGGAAAGAAGGAAGGGTGGAGGAAAGAAGAGAAAGAATTCTACCTCGTCATAAAGGAGACCGTAGGATAAAAGAAGGAAGGCAAGAAGGGAAGGAAGGAAGGAAGGATGTTAAGAAGGAAATTAGAAAGGAAGAAAGGGTGGAGGGAGAGAAGAGAAGAAGGAAAGAAGAGAGGAAAAAAGGAAGAGGATAGGAGGATGAGAAGGAATTAAGAAAGGAAATAAGGAAGAAAATATGAAGGAAAGAGTAACAAAGAAAAAAAAATGGAGGGAAAGAATGAATGGCAGAATGAAGAAAATGAAAAAAAAAAATAACGAAATAAACCAAACGTGAATATCCAGTATCATTCAACTTTGACCTTGGTTCTCTCTCTCTCTCTCTCTCTCTCTCTCTCTCTCTCTCTCTCTCTCTCTCTCTCTCTCTCTCTCTCTCACTTTTCTCTCGACTGCATTTTTTATAGAGGTCATTCTGTGTATTTTTCCCACAATTATCCGTTTTCTTTCCTCGGCCTCTGTCTACAAACGTAAAAAAAAAAAAAAAAAAAAAAAAAATATCCGTCTGTTCACCTATCTAAACATCTATTCAAAATCAGCGCTGGACTGGAACACAAAATTGAATACTGAGGAGAAAAAAAGTGGAATATAGAATGTGGAGTATATAGGGCAAGAGGAGGAGGAGGAGGAGGAGGAGAAAAAAAAAACAAGGGGCGTAATTCCGAAAAAGAGGAATAGAAAAATGGAGATGAGGATGTGATGTGATGAAGACAACGAATTGACAAGACCAAACTATTGTAAGATATCCGTCACTGAGTTCAAGCCTCTGTCCCAACACCTCCAAGCTAATGTGAATAAATAATGTAATAAAATAGTACTCACCGAATCCAACTCCTTTGTCAAATCGCCAGGCTGATGGAAACTCTGCAGGAAAAGGAAGGAAAAAAACAATATAAGTCACTGTAAGCATCTGTAAGAACATCAAGCCATACTAAACTGTCTGCCGGAAAAAGTCTATCTATCTATCAATCTATCTATCTATCTTTCTTTATTTCTCTTTATTTCTTTTTTTCATATTTTCTTCCTGCCTCTCTTCTTTCCTTTTTTTATTTCTTCATCTCCCTCCCTCCCTTCCCTTCCCTTTTATCTTTCTTTATTTCTTTTTTTTCATATTTTCTTCCTGCCTCTCTTCTTTCCTTTTTTCATTTCTTCATCTCCCTCCCTCTCTTCCCTTCCCTTTTATCTTTCTTTATTTCTCTTTATTTCTCTTTTTTCATATTTTCTTCCTGCCTCTCTTCTTTCCTTTTTTCATTTCTTCATCTCCCTCCCTTCCTTCCCTTCCCTTCTATCTTTCTTTATTTTTCTTTATTTCTTTTCACATTTTCTTCCTATCTATCAATCCATCTATATCACCGTAGTAAACTATTTTCAGAACACCTAACTAATGTAAACTATATATCAGAAAAAAAAAATAATACAATCGTTACTGAATAAACCCCTCGTCAAAAACACCACATTAATGAAAACTCTCTTCAGGAAAAAAAAAAAATCACAATCTTCACTGTCCTGAACCATTTGTAAGGACACCAACCTAACGTTAACTATGCCAGATAAAGATAATATAACCATTAATAAATAAACAAAAAATAATATAAACCAAATTAATAAGTAAACTATCAAAAAATAATTATAGAATCGTCACTAAAGAAAACGCGTTGACAAGACCAAAATATTATAAGATATCTGCCCAAGGGAAACCAATGTAACAGCAGCTGAAGTAAACCACCTGTCGGAAAACCAATTAAGACAAGTCGTTAACCGCAGAAAGCCGCGACAAACCGTCATTATAGGAAACACTCGACACAGCATCACCAAGGGAGGAAGGAAGGAAGGAAGGAAGGAAGGAGGGAGGGAGGGAGAAGCAGGGTTTGACGTTTTTTGTTTTTTCTTTCCTCCTCCCCTTCCTCTTCCTTCCTCTCCTCCACCGCCTCTGCTCCCTCCTCTTACTCTTCTCTCCCCTTCTCCTCCTCCTCCTCTACTCCCCTAAAATCAATGTAAAAAAATAGCCTGCCTCTCAACACCCCCACACAAA
This sequence comes from Eriocheir sinensis, assembly GCF_024679095.1. Taxonomy (NCBI): domain Eukaryota; kingdom Metazoa; phylum Arthropoda; class Malacostraca; order Decapoda; family Varunidae; genus Eriocheir; species Eriocheir sinensis. The sequence continues at coordinate 10,908,567 of NC_066539.1, forward strand.
TACACACAAGTAGACACCTCCCCATCATACCCTTACACAAATACCCCTTTACTCTAAAAAAATAACCCCCTTAACACCCCCCACTATCCCCCCTTCCACCCCCACCCCCACACAAGTTCCGCAGTCACGCACAAAAGTCTCCACCTGTGTCCAGAATCACCACATCATCTCAGTTTCGTGCATCTCGGGAATTTCTCAAGGTCTAGAACACACCCTTGACAAACCTCCCCCCACCACCTACACCCACGCACGCCCCCACCACACCTACTTACACATACACGCAAGCTAATTAAGACCGCTGAGGTGTGACAGGGAAAATAGGACACGTGGCTTGCTGAGGCTTGAGGATATAGGTGAAGGGAAAGAGAGAAAGCTGAAGGAATGACGGGAAACGGGAGAGTGGGTGGAGGAGAACGGGAAAAAAAGAAGAGAGACCAGAGGGAGGGAAGGGATGGAAGGGGTTGTGATGAGGGGGGGGGGGGAGTGAAAGGAGAGAGAATATAGATAAATGGGAGAGAGAGAAGGCAGGCATGGAGGCATTAGAAGGGAAACTAGAGGAAGAATGGACAGCAGAGGAGGGAAATAACTGTAGATTAGAATCATTAGAGGAGGGGACAGAAGGAAGGATGAATAAAAAAGGAGAAATGAGATTGACTTAGGGACATTGGAGACGAAGTTAGAAAATAGACGTCAGAGGATGGAGGTAATTATACAGATGAAGTAAAGGGACTATACATGATGATGAAAGAAGGAACAGCAAGAGGAAATAAATGAAAAAGATAAAAGGGACGAGAGCAGATGGGGATAGGTAGAAGGAAGGATGTGGATTAGAAGGAAGAGATACAACAGAACAGGAGGAAAGAACAGGAAAGAATGGTTAAAAGAAGGAACGGGAAAAGGAAACGAAAAGAATACACGGGAAGAGAGCGGTAGCATGTGAGGAGGGGACAAGCTGACGAATATGGATAAGAGGGAGAAAATACAACAGAACAGGAGGCATCAAAAGAAAAGAATGGTTAAAAGAAGGAACGGCAGAAGGAAACGAAAAGAATACACAGGAAGAGAGCGGTGGCATGTGAGGAGGGGACAGGCTGACGAATATGGATAAGAGGGAGAAAATACAACAGAACAGGAGCCATCAAAAGAAAAGAATGGTTAAAAGAAGGAACGGCAGAAGGAAACGAAAAGAATACACGGGAAGAGAGCGGTGGCATGTGAGGAGGGGACAGGGTGAAGGGAATGGATTAGAAGGGGAGGAGGAAGGGAGTGTGGTGCAGATAACAGTGATTTAGAGAAGAAAATAATAATACCTTAGGGACTGGACGCCTAACGAGGGCCGCAGGAGGAGGAGGAAGAGGAAAAGAAGGCGGAGGAGGAGCACGTCATGGGTTTAATGGGGCACACTTTTCACTTTATACATTTACACCGACGGAGATTTACTAAGGTCTGCAAAGGGAAAGAATAACAGTAACGGGACACAACAGGGCGAACAGCTGGGCCCGGATTCTCAGACGCTTTCGGCCCCGACAACAACCATTTCCCAAGGCCGCGAAGATCAGTTGGGTTTTCATGAGTTTTTTTTTTCATGTTCACGGTGCAGAGGCCTCTACTAGGCTCATAAAAGTGATAAAACTACCCCAGTACTGATACAACAACCATTTCCCAAGGCCGCAATGGGGATCAGTTGGGTTTTCATGAGTTTTTTTTTATGTTCACGGTGCAGAGGCCTCGTTAAACTACCACTAGGCTCATAAAAGTGATAAAACTACCCCAATACTGACACAACAACCATTTCCCAAGGTCGCAATGGGGATCAGTTGGGTTTTCATGAGTTTTTTTTTATGTTCACGGTGCAGAGGCCTCGTTAAACTACCACTAGGCTCATAAAAGTGATAAAACTACCCAATACTGACACAACAACCATTTCCCAAGGTCGCAATGGGGATCAGTTGGGTTTTCATGAGTTTTTTTTTTTTATGTTCACGGTGCAGAGGCCTCGTTAAACTACTACTAGGCTCATAAAAGTGATAAAACTACCCCAATACTGACACAACAACCATTTCCCAAGGTCGCAATGGGGATCAGTTGGGTTTTCATGAGTTTTTTTTTTTATGTTCACGGTGCAGAGCCTCGTTAAACTACTACTAGGCTCATAAAAGTGATAAAACTACCCCAATACTGACGCAACAACCATTTCCCAAGGCCGCAAAGGAGATCAGTTGGGTTCTCATAAGTGCTTTTTTTTTCACTAGGCTCATAAAACTAACCCATGGAAATACTAACACAGCCTCTACCACAGCATTATATCAGCTATCATTTCTGTGGCCTATATTCTCAGTGCTTTAGGCCCCCACATCAACTACTCGTATTTCTAAGGCCGCAAAGGAGATCAGTCGGGTCTCATGAGTTTTTTTTTCACGTTCATGGGCGCAGAGGACTCGTCAAACTACCACTAGGCTCATAAAACTACAAGGTATCAGGACACCTCTCCTCCCGAAATTGACCCCTCTTTCGGCCACCTCTTTGGATTCTTTTTGGGAGCAGCGAGTAGCGGGCTTTTTTCTTTATTATTGTTTCCTTTTTTTGTGTGCTTTTGAGCTGTCTCCTTTGTTGTAAAAAAAAAATGGATACACTAACACAACCTCTACGAAAGTTTTATGAAATGTGGGTGTGTAGGGCCTAAAATGTTTGAAAGAGGGAAGGGAAGATGGAAGGAGAGATAAGTAGGGTATAAAAAGGAGACAAACCAGACCTTGCAGCACAAAGACGTCAGGGCAAGGGAGAAGCTATGCAAATGAGACAAAAATAGACGAAGGAGAGAGAGATGAGTGGAGCGTATGAAGAGGAGATAAACTAGGCCTTGCAGAACAAAGGAGCCAGGGATGGAGTGAAGTAAAGAGCAAAGGAGTGAGAACAGGGGAGAAACTCTGCAAACGGAACAAAAATTACAGAAAAGAGACGAGAGTGGAACGAGATAAAATGGAGGGAGATGAACCAGACCCTATAGAATGAAGGAGGAGTAGAGTGGATGATAAAGGGAGAAGCTAGATAGAAATGAAGTACTAAATAATGAGTAAAGATGGATACAGCGTTGGAAAGAAAGATATAATAGAAAGTGATAAAGGGAGAAACTAGTCAAATGAAGGTTGAAATAAAGAGGAAAAATATAAGCACCGATGGAAAGAGTAGTATAATAACAGGTGATGGAGGGAAAAACTAATCAAATGGGGGTTTAAATAGAGGAAAAAACTAGTCAAATAAAGGTAAAGGGAAAGTAATATAATAAAAATGACTAAAGGAAGAAAGTAGTCAAATAAAAACCTAGATAAATAAATTAAGAAACTAGTTAAATAAAGGTCTTGATAAATAAAGGGAGAAATTAGCCAAATTAAGTACTGAATAAAAACGAAAGATGTATTTAGTACTTATGGAAAAGTCTTGTACAGTAACTAAACCGCGGTGTTATGGACTAGCTCAGCAGTTAGTTAGGTTATAGAGGTAGTCAGCTGTTATGGACTCGCTCAGAACGATTAGGTATTTGGAAGGTGTTGCATGGAGACCTGTTCAAGGGGACCCCAGGGATGGCGCCAAGGTAAGCCAGGTAACAAGCCCCCTTCCGCCCTTGCCCCCCGGTGTTTGCCCCCCCCCCCCCCCGTTGACTTGCTGACTGACTGGTGTGAGGGAAGCTCGGCAAGGCAAGTGGAGTGGTGTTTGGAAAAGGGAGGGAAATATGAGATGCGCTGTAGGAAAAAAAACGATACAAGGCAAACAAGACATGAATCATACCGGTTTTTTTTATATACTTTTCTTTTTATGGTTAAGGAGACATCAAGGGCAATGTAAAAAGTGAGAAATATTGCTACATGTTCCTCCCAAGAGAATACAAATGTCAAAAAAAAACCTTCAAATTTAGATTTTCTTTACATTTTCTTCATTCATAGAAGCATTTTGAATGACGAGAAGGTTTCCAAAGATCTCATGTTTCCGTTTTCTTTATTCATTGAAGCAAACTGTTATAGAAGAGAGCTTACATTTGGTTCCAGAAGTATCATATTTTACCTTTTCTTAATTCATCTTTCCCAACTATTATCAACAGGTGTTTATATTTAATTCCAAAAGTGTCATATTTTACCTTTTCTTCATTTATCTAAGCCAACTATTATTAAAAAGACTTCAAATTTAATTCCAGAAGTGTCATATTTTACCTTTTCTTCATTTATCTAAGCCAACTATTACTAAAAAGACTTCAAATTTAATTCCAGAAGTGTCATATTTTACCTTTTCTTCATTTATCTAAGTCAACTATTATTAAAAAGACTTCAAATTTAATTCCAGAAGTGTCTATTATTTCCCTTTTCTTCATTCATCCCAGCAAACAATTATCGACGAGTGTATTCCAGAAGTATCATATTTTTTTGTTATTTTCTTTATTAATGTCAGCAAACTGTTATTGAAGAGAGTTCAGCTTGAGTTCCAGGGGTCTATTTTTTTTTCAATTTCTTCATTCATCAACGCAAACAGTTATCGACAAGCAAGTTCAAATATAGTTCCACAGAGATCTAGTTTTTCATTTGCTTCATTCCTCACAGCAAACAGTAATGGACAAGCAAGTTCAAATACAGTTGGAGAGATGTATTTTTTCATTTATCTCATTCCTCACAGCAAACAGTAATGGACAAGCAGGTTCAAATACAGTTGGAGAGCTGTATTTTTTCATTTATCTCATTCCTCACAGCAAACAGTTATGGACAAGCAGGTTCAAATACAGTTGGAGAGATGTATTTTTTCATTTTCCTTCATTCATCACAAGAAACAGTTATGGACAAGCAGGTTCAAATACAGTTGGAGAGCTGTATTTTTTCATTTACCTCATTCCTCACAGCAAACAGTAATGGACAAGCAGGTTCAAATACAGTTGGAGAGATGTATTTTTTCATTTACCTCATTCCTCACAGCAAACAGTAATGAGGTGATCAACGTGTGTGTGTGTGTGTGTGTGTGTGTGTGTGTGTGTGTGTGTGTGTGTGTGTGTGTGTGTGTAACTCTACCTAGCTTACTAAATTACATACCTGACACACTTCTGTTAACCCCAAAAGTCATGTGTTTATTTTTTCTCATTATTCCTTTCATTCTATTAATTTATTTCCTTCTTTCTTTCTTTCTTTCTTTCTTTCTTTCTTTCTATTTTTCTTCCTTTCCTCCCTTCGTTCCCTAGTATGTCTTTGTCTATATCTTTTTTTCTGTCTTCTATTTCCAACACCATTGCTTTCATTCTGTTCCTGTATTTCTTTCCTTCTTTCTTTCCTTCCTTCCTTACGTTATGTCTTTTTATCGATGCATCTTTTCTTCCTTTCTTTTTGTTCCACATTCTTTACTTTAATACTCTCTTTTTATCTTTATTTTTCCGCTTATTTTAATTTTACTTCTTCATTACACTTACTAACTCTTTTTATCTTCCCTTTACAGCTTCTTCTTCATTACTCTTTCAAACTCTTTTTATCTTCCTATTCCTGTTTTTCTTACTTCTTCATTACTCTTTCTAACTCTTTTTATCTTCCTATTCCTGTTTTTTTTACTTCTTCATTACACTTACTAACTCTTTTTATCTTCCCTTTACAGCTCTTTTTAACTTCTTCATTACTCTTTCTAACTCTTTTTATCTTCCTATTCCTGTTTTTTTTACTTCTTCATTACACTTACTAACTCTTTTTATCTTTCCTTTACAGCTCTTTTTAACTTCTTCATTACTCTTTCTAACTCTTTTTATCTTCCTATTCCTGTTTTTTTTACTTCTTCATTACTCTTTCTAGCTCTTTTTATCTTCCCTTTACAGCTCTTTTTAACTTCTTCATTACTCTTTCTCGCTCTTCCTTTCTTTGCAGTTCCGTTTTCTTTACCTCTTCATTAATCTTTCTCGGTTTAACTCTTTCAATAAAACAAAGAAAGACAACCAAGAAACGTGTATAAAAAGAGGAATTAAGGAGTGTTTGCCTTGCGTGACTCCTCTCTCTCTCTCTCTCTCTCTCTCTCTCATAAACCCTCGGCGCGAATCACAACACACAAAGACGACGAGGCTGAATACTTTTAACCAAGAAATAGACACCTGTGGAAACCTTGAACGTGTGTGTGTGTGTGTGTGTGTGTGTGTGTGTGTGTGTGTGTGTGTGTGTGAGAGAGAGAGAGAGAGAGAGAGAGAGAGAGATGTTAGTGAAGTTATCAATAAATCAAGGGAGAGAGAAGGAGACAGAGAGAGAGGGCGAGAGAGAGGTTCAGGAAGGCATTAGGAAACAAAAGAAGCAACGAACGAAATGCTTGAGAACGGAAGCTGAAAAGGAAAGTACGGAAGAGACGATTTTTCAATTAACGAAGAATGGGAAGGGAACGAGGAAGAGTAAAAGCGGCAAAGAGAGAGAGAGAGAGAAAGAAGAAAAATGATGAAAATATTTTTTGGAGAAGACAATAGATAGTGGGAGTTGCACACACACACACACACACACACACACACACACACACACACACACACACACACACACACACACACACACACACACACACACACACACACACACACACACACACAAACACACACACACACACCAATACTTTTCCTCCTTTGACTCCTCTTATATTTGCTTTCAGAGGAGAGAGAGAGAGAGAGAGAGAGAGAGAGAGAGAGAGAGAGAATCATCACGTCTTACTAACAACAACCCACTAGACCTTTAGACTTCTAACAACAACAACAACAACAACAACAACAACACCCTCACCATACATTCCTACACTGAAGACAAATAAAACAAAACAAAGGATAAATACAACAATAACAAAAACTACACCAACACCATCAATAATAATAATAATAATAATAATAATAATAATAATAATAATAATAATAATAATAATAATAATAATAATAATAATAATAATAATAATAATAATAGTAGTAGTAGTAGTAGTAGTAGTAGTAGTAGTAGTAGTAGTAGTAGTAGTAGTAGTAATAACAGTAATAATAATAATAAGCTTGTCGTCCTTCGTCCCACCCTTATCCTCCCTTCCTTGGCCTTCCCCATCACCCTTCCCTTCCCTCCCTCGGCCTTCCCCATCACCCTTCCCTTCCCTTTTCTTCTCTTCCCTTCCCTTCCCTTCTGCATTATACAACACGAGGGAGAGTTGCTAAGTTCTCCTCGCCCTGCATAACATAACAGAAGGAAGGCTGCATACAAACATACGCACATACATACATATATACTCATACATACATAACATACACACGCACACATACATACATACATACATACATAGGTAGATGAGGTGTTTACATTCATGGCTGCGTGTTTGTTGAGGAGGAAATTAGTAAAACATAAACATAAACAGAGGGAAGTATACACGGGTACGTACACACACACACACACACACACACACACACACACACACACACACACACACACACACACATATGCATCTGTCCTTCAGCACTCCCATCTTTCCACCCCCACGCACATACATATATACATACAAACCCATATACATAAATCCCTTCATTTAATCACTCATCCCTTTACCCACACATACAACAAACACATATCCAAACACACACACACACACACACACACACACACACACACACACACACACACGTAAACAACCTTCCATCATCCCATCCCCACAAGGTTCCCGTATCGCCGTGTGGTGTATATGAAATCACCCACGCGTATCACCCATTCACCAGAGGCTTGACTGCAATACCTTTACTCAAGTGGAGCATTGGAGGGAGAAGGAGGAGAGAGGGTGACAAGAGAGGAGGAAGGTGACAGAAGGGGAGGGGGAGAAGAAGGTGACAAAAGGGAGAGGAAGAGAGGAGGGTGACAGAAGGGGGAGGAAGAAGAAGGTAGAAGTGGGGGGAGGAAGGTGATAGAAGAAGAGGGTGGAAGAGGAGGGTGACAGAAGGGGGGAAAGGAGAGAGTGAAAGAAGGAGGGGAAGAGCGGGACAGGACAGAAGGAGGGGAGGAAGAGGGTGACAGAAGGAGAAGGAGGAAGACCAGAAGGAGGGGAGGAAGAGGGAGAAAGGGTGACAGAAGAGTGGGGGGGGGGGGGAGTAAGGGGTGACAGAAGAGAGGGAGGAGGAGGAGGGTGAGGGGAACAGAGCCTTGCAAAAGTACTATCACCACCACCACCATCACCACCACCACCACTACAACATCTGTCACCACCACCACCACCACCCTCAACACCCATACACTGTGAAGCCTAACGGTGCTCAGACCTGGCTGGGAAAATGTTTATACATACAAGTTTGTTCATATATGCAGAATTTAATGAGGGAGGGGGGTAGGAGAGAGAGAGAGAGAGAGAGAGAGAGAGAGAGAGAGTACAAATGAAGTAAATGACAAGATATAAAAAAAAGGATATGAAAGAGAATACGAACATTTTTTTTCACACACACACAAAAAAAAAAAAAAAAAAATCCGTGTTGTCGACAAATATCTCGTCTTATGAAAACAATACAACAATTAAAGTTTCTTCTCTCTTTCTTTCTTTCTTTCTTTCTCTATTATTTTTTTCATATCATTTCCGTGACGTGACAATAGCAACACAAGAATATCATAGTGCACGGTCATACGAGAGATAGATAGATAGATAGATAGATAAAATGTGTGTGTGTGTGTGTGTGTGTGTGTGTGTGTGTGTGTGTGTGTGTGTGTGTGTGTCGCGGCCAGGTGGATGTGTGGTTGGATAGTGGGGGGAAGGGGTGGTGATGGATGGGTGGAGGGGGGTGGAGGCGGTGTAGAGGGGGAGGGGGGGGGGTAGGTAAGCTGAACACCTTCCTTTGTGCAAATACTAAATGGCATACTTGTGGTGGTGGTGGTGGTGGGTAGTTACTGTTGTTGTTGTTGTTGTTGTTGTTGTGGCTGATGATGATGATGTGGTTGATATGGTTACCGATTCTTCTTTTTCTTTTTTCTTCTTCTTTTTATCATTCTTCTTCTTCTTCTTCTTCTCCTTCTTCATTTCCTTCATTTTCTCCTTGTTCTTGTTCTTTTTTCTCATCTTTTTCTAGTCCTTCTTCTTCCTCTTCTTCCTTTTCTTGTCACTTTTCTTCTTCATCTTTTTCCTTCTTCTCATTTTTCTTTTTTTTTCTTCTCTTTATAATTCTTCTTCTCATTCTTCTTCTTGTTCTTAATCTTCCTTCTTCTTATTCTTATTTTCTTCTTTCAATTTCTTTTTTCTTCTTCATCATTTTCTTCTTTTTACAATTCTTCTTTTTACTATTATGATTACGATTATTCTTATTACTCTCATCGCAATCATCATCATCACCACAATCATTACAGTCATCACCATCATCATTTTCATCACCACAGTCATCATCATCGTCACCATCATCCTTATACACCTTTTTAGTTCAGGTAAGACAGGTAATGCCACGCAAGGACAGGAGGAAGGGGAGGAGGCGTAGCGACGAATAACTTTTCCTTATGTCCACCACCACCACCACCACCACCTCCACCACCACCACAACCACCACCACCACCAGCACCCACACACCTGACGACACACGGCCACAAACGACTAATTATATTATCAGAACCAGGAAGTGAGCACGCTACCACCATCACCATCATCACCACCATCATCACCAAGACCACGTACTACATCAATTGAGTGGGGAGATATGATACTTTTTTTTCTTTGCTCTCTCTCTCTCTCTCTCTCTTGATTTCATGGTTTTGTTATTGTTATTTTTTGCTTCTTATTAATCCGTTACTAAAAAAAATAATTGATGGGATGAATAATAAATGAATGTTGTCGAAGGGAAGAAATGTTATGAGATGAGGTTAACACGATAAAAGAGAAAAGAAAATAGAAAGAAAATAAAATGAAAGAAGAAAGAGAAAAAGAAGAGAAAAGAAAAGAGAAAGAGAAAAATTATATGAATGAAGTGAATGTGATGAAGCCCAAAGGAGGTGGTGTCAAGAACAGGATAGTGGATTTACTTATTTTTGATGTTTTAGTTTTATGCTTATTTTTTTGTTGTAGTTTTATGTTATGTTAATTCTTACTGTTATCGTTTCAACTCTAAACAATAAGAATGTAGTAATATATATTCACGCTCCTCTACAACACTCCACCTCCTCTCCCAATCAGCCAATATCGACCTTACACATTAAGACGAAAACTTATTGATATTCCTTCTTATTTACAACTAACAAGAGTAAAACCAGAGACAGCAGTAACAGCAGAAACGACAACACTGAAAAATATCACAACTACTACTACTACTACTACTACTACTACTACTACTACTACTACTACTACTATTACTACTGCTACTACTACTACTACTACTACTACTATTACTTTTAGAGTGGGTGTGGTGGCGATAAAGATAGTTGTAGATGATAGGTCAAATTTCACTCCTTTCTCCCCATAAAAGGCATAGGCACATTATAATTGATATGATGGGCCGACGATGGAGATGTAGAGAGATAAGGATATGAAGGAGGAGAAGAAGAAGAACAACAACAACAACGACGAGAAAAGAAGAAAAAAAAACAAGAACAAGAAAACAACAAGAAGAAAACGGAGGAGGAGGAGGAGGAGGAGAGAAGGAAAAGGAGAAAGACGAAGTAAAAGAAGAAGGAGAAGCAGAACAACAATAACAACAACAACAACAACAACAACAACAACAACAACAACAACGAGAGAGAGAGAGAGAGAGAGAGAGAGAGAGAGAGAGAGAGAGAGAGAGAGAGAGAGAGAGAGAGAGAGAGAGAGAGAGAGAGAGAGAGAGAGAGAGAGAGAGAGAGAGAGAGAGAGAGAGAGAGAGAGAGAGAGCAGGTAGGCGTGTAAGCACTAAGTATACGCAATAACACCCTACCACTCACCCCCTCCACCCACACCCACACACGTACGCAGTTGTTGCAAACGGTGGAACGAAAGCGCCGTAATGGCCTCACGATAGCTTGAAATCTGTCACGGAGGCGAACTAACCAACGCTGCGTGACAGGCCTTAATGAACGTGTAGACACCCCTTCTACAACAACAACAACAACAACTACTACTACTACTACTACTACTATTACTACTCTTTTTTTTTTTTTCCTTTTCTTCATATATATTTTCGTTTTCTTATTTTTCTTTTCCTCCTCCTCCTCCTCTTCTTCCTCTTCCTCCTGTTTTTCCTCCTTGGTTTCTTCCTTTTCTTCATATTAGTCTTCGTTCTCTTCGTTTTCTTTCGCCCTTTCCGATTTAGTATTTTCGTTTTCGTTTTCTTTATATTTATCTTCCTTCTCTTCTCTTTTTCTTCTCCACTACTACTACTACTACTACTACTACTACGTAACAGTCCAGTAAGTATGCAGGTCAGGGAAAGGACAGTAGCAGGATGTGGGCAGCTGGGAAGCACGTGGGTTGAGGAGGAGGAGGAAGAGGAGGAGGAGGAGGAGGAGGAGGAGGAGGAGGAGGAGGAGGAGGTGTGACTGTACCCCCTTTTTTGGAGGTGGTGTTTATGTGATGCAACGCTTCTCACCACCACCATTACCACCACCTCCATCATCACCACTTCTGTAATACCACTCCTTTTCCTTTGACCCTTCCTTACCCTTCAAGACACCTCCTACCTTAGTCTTTTTTCCCTTTCCCTAGCATCAATTACCTTACCTTTCCTTACCTTTCTCCTATCTCTTTCTCTCTTGATCTTTAAAAAACGTTCTCTTTACCTTATTCTTTCCTTATCTCAATCTCATCTTTACCTAACAGTTCTTCCATCCAGACCTAACCTTCCCTTTCTCCTATCTCTTTCTCTCTCGATCTCTAAAAAGTTCTCCTTATTCTTCATTTCCCTTACCTCAATCTCATCCTTACCTAACAGTTCTTCCATCCAGACACCTCCTTACCTTACCTAACCTTCCCTTTCTCCTATCTCTTTCTCTCTCGATCTCTAAAAAGTTCTCCTTATTCTTCATTTCCCTTACCTCAATCTCATCCTTACCTTACAGTTCTTCCATCCAGACAGCTCCTGCCCTAACCTCCTTCCTTTCCCTAGCACTTCCGACCCTACCTTTGATTTCACTTTCGATCTCTTTTATAAGTTCTATTTTCCCTTCTTCCCTTTCCTCAATCTCATCCTTACCTTACAGTTCTTCCACCCAGACACCTCCTACCCTAACCTCTTCCCTTTCCCTTGCACTTCCGACCTTACCTTTGATTTCACTTTCGATCTCTTTTATAGGTTCTGTTTTCCCTTCTTCCCTTTCCTCAATCACGTCCTTACCCAACACTTCGTCAAAACACCTTTCTCCTCATCCTTGCCGCTCCCCTTCCTACCCTAATTACCTTACCTCTCCTTTATCTCTCTTTCAATCTCTTTTTACACGTTTTCCTTTCCCTTCCCTTTCCTCAATCTCGTCCTTACCCAATGCCTCGTCAAAACGCCTTTCTCCTCATCCTTGCCGCTCCCCTTCCTACCCTAATTACCTTACCTCTCCTTTATCTCTCTTTCAATCTCTTTTTATACGTTCTCCTCTCCCTTCCCTTTCCTCAATCACGTCCTTACCCAATGCCTCGTCAAAACGCCTTTCTCCTCATCCTTGTCACTCTCCTTCCTACCCTAATTACCTTACCTTTCCATTATATCTCTCGTTCTCGATCTCTATAAAAAAACGATCTCCTTTTCTTACCCTTCTCTTTCCTTTCCTCAATCTCGTCCTTACCCATCGCCTCGTCAAAACGCCTTTCTCCTCATCCTTGTCACTCTCCTTCCTACCCCAATTACCGTACCATTCCCCCCACCCCTCTCTCTATCTCGATCTCTCAAAAAATACGTTCTCCTTTTCTTACCCTTCTCTTTCCTTTCCTCAGTCTCGTCCTTACCCAACGCCTCGTCAAAACGCCTTTCTCCTCATCCTTGCCCCTCCTCTTCCTACCCCAATTACCTTACCTTTCCCCTATCTCTACTTTTCGATCTCTCTAAAAAGTTCTCCTGATCCTTCACTTCCCTTTCCTCAATCACGTCCTTACCCAATGCCTCGTCAAAACGCCTTTCTCCTCATCCTTGCTCCGCCTACTCCTCCTATCCCTAAGCCCTTCCTCGTTCCCTGTTCACTGCCACACCCAAACCTTATACCTCTCTCTCTCTCTCTCTCTCTCTTCCTTATGCATCAAAATTTCTCCTTCCCCTCCACTACCACCATCGCCACTTCTTGCACCACCACCACTACCTCCATTACGCCCTCATTTACGTGGCCTTATATGTACATTAACTGTGTCCATCCGCACTTCCCTATGTGGAAAGCGCCGGCTATATATGGTGGTAGGTCTTAAGGAGTTGGTATATTAGTGTAAAAAGTCTTGTCTGAGTGTGTGTGAGGGGGTAGGTTGTGTTTGTGTTTGTTTGTGTGTGTGCGTGTGTGTGTGTGTGTGTGTGTGTGTGTGTGTGTGTGTGTGTGAATGGATAGCTTGCCGAGGTTCAGTTACGTATACAAGCTTGGGGCGAACAATGGAGAGGGAAGGGAGGGAGGGAGTGGATGTGGAGGGGAGGGAAGGGAAGAGAAGGGGATGGGAAGGGAAGGGGAGTGGAGGGAAAGGGAGGGGGATGGAAGGGAAGGGAAGGGAAGGGGATGGGAAGGGAGGGAAGGAAGGGACCCGCGACAAAAGTTCTCATCCACGGAGTTGCGTAAACGAGATGAGAGGATTGGACTTACAACACACACACACACACACACACACACACACACCACATACAACGCTATATATGGTGACTGGCTGACAGGCTATAGTTGAGTGATTGATTGATTGACCTAATGGATGGCTGAGTGACTGGCTGACTTTCTGGTTGACTGACTGACTGACTAACTGCTTTTCTGACTAGCATACTATCTGGTTGACTGACGGACTGACTGACTGACTGACTGACTAACTGCTTGTCTGACTAACATACTATCTGGTTGACTGACTGACTGACTGGCAAAATAATGACTGACTTGCTGACTGACTAACTCACTAGGTGTCTTACAGGTTGGCTTTCTGAGTGGCTAACTGACTGACTGAATAGCTGTCTAACTGGTTGACTGAGTAGCTGAGTGACTGGCTGACTGACTAACTCCTTGTCGTTTAACAGATTGATTTTGAGTGGCTGACAGACTGACTGGTTGACTGGCTGACTGAGTGACTTACTAACTGGATGGCTAACTAACTGGCTGGCTGACTAACTGGTTGACTGGCTGGCTGGGTGGGTGCTGTTGCCTCACACATGGTCCGCGCACGAGTTGGGTTCATAAGAGATTTGGACACTTTCGTCACTTTCCAGGCCTTGGCGGAACATGTCACCGGGACTGAGCAAAAAGAAGGAAGAAAAAGACTTTACACTTCACTTATGACTTACGGTTCCATGGTGGGATTTGTCTTAACCAACACTACCAATGACATTCTTGTTGAGTATTTCGTTGGTGTAGAAACAGGGAGACGAGATATATTGGTGATTTCTTTTTTTACGGGGAAGGAGACAAATAGCTTAAACAATCAATATAGGTAAATAAACAGAGACAAAGAAAGAAATGTATGCCTGTAATATGCTTAGAGTACACATGAGCGGTGCAGAAAATGATATACTTGAGGAAAAATGTGAAAAATAATATACTGAAGAATAAAAAGAACATCATCCATCTTTTTCTTCTTCTTGTTCCTTTTTTTTTCTTCGTCGTCGTTGTTATCTTCGTCTTTTTTTCTTTTCTTCTTTTCTTGTTCCTCCTCTTCGTCCTACCCTTTAACTTTATTTTTTGGTAATTTCATCCCCCTCATTTTTTTTTCTGATCGTGCAACGTATACGAGAAAGGAAGAAGGAACAAACCACCATCACCCTTTATTTTCTTTTGACATCCAGCGCCCCCCCCCCCCCTAAAAAAAATAAGAGGAAGAAGAAAGAAAACAACATAACTCTCCTCATTCATTTTCACGCGCCTTGTTCTGTCTCACCTCGGCGGGAGTTCACTGGTTCATTGACACAAGGAGGGGAGGAAGGGCGCGAGGGGGGAGTGGCTGATGCCCGATGCTCTCTGTCCCATGACGTTGAGTTCCCCCTTCTATCGTTTTCCTCTTTCCTCAACTCTAGGAAGACACGACACTGAAACTTTTATAATCTGTTTACTTCCCCTTCCTCCTTGTCTCAAAATATCGTCTTCCTCTTTCCCCGCCTCTATAAGATAAACACTGCCCCTTCCTCTTCCTCTCCCATCTGTATTTCTTTTATAATCTGTTTACTTCCCCTTCCTCCTTGTCTCATAATATCGTCTTCCCCTTTTCCCGCCTCTATAAAACACAACACTGCCCCTTCCTCTTCCTCTCCCATCTGTATTTCTTTTATAATCTTCCCCCTTCCCCCTTCACTCCAACTATCACCATCCCTTCCCATTTTACAGCCTTTTACCCCCTCTTCTACAGGCCCTCAGAACACCCCCTTCCTCTTCTATCCGTATCACTTTTCTAATCTATCCCCCTTCCCTTTCACTCTTACTATTTTCATCCCCTTCCCTTGCTACATCCCTTTACCCCCTCTTCTACAATCCCAAGCAACCCCTTTCCTCTTCTATCCGTATCATTTTTATAATCTATCCCTTGTTACTGGATCCCCCTTCCCTTTCAGTCTTACTATTTTCATTCCCTTCACTTGCTACAGCTTTTTACCTTTCTTCTACAGACCACCACCACGGCCCTTTCCCCCCTTCCTCTTCTATATGCGTCACTTTCATAGTCCAAAGCTCTGTCTCGTGATGATGGCTCCCGCTCCCCTTTCACTCTTAATATTTTCATCCCCTTCCCTTGCTACAGCTTTTTACCCCCTCTTCTAAAAACTCAGCACTATTATCCCCCCTCCCAGACACTCCCCGGTCATGTCCTCTCGCTAAACTCGATTGGCTTATCCCTTTCACTGCCCCACTCATCCGTCCGTCCGTTCACTGCCCCCTTTGCGGTTTACTTTCTCAGGTTCCCTTCCTGTTCCTGCGTGTCCTCCCCATCCTAATGTTCCCTAAGCCTTTCACTGTGGTCAGCGTGCGGCGTGGTGAGCCAGAGGACATAGGTTCGTGTCCCACCAATGCACGCTGGCAATTTTCAACCATCGCTGAGTGGTGGAAGATGACTCGCATGTTGCCCGGATATTCAATCAACCCTGACTTCAGTGGCTTCGGTAAAGTGGAGCACCGGGGGGCAGAATGGGCCAAGCAAGGGTCATGCATCTCGGCAGACACTATAAATAAAATTCGCTTGCGCAATGAACGAGCTGAGGTCGCCCCCCCCCAAAAAAAAAAAAAAAAAGTTGAGTAAATAAAAAATAAATAAATAAAATAATAACAAAAAACTTTCCAACCCCATTCAGTGTTCACTTCTTCACCTTCCCTTCCTGTTTTCCTAATGTGTTTACTCATATTCTCTACCCTTTCCACTCCTTTATTATGTTGTTTTAAGCCTTCCATTATTCACTTCCTCACCTTCCCTTCTCGTTTCCTTGGTGTCGTCCCTCTCACGTTCTCCCTAACCCCTTTCCTCACCTTCATTCGTATTCCGTTCACCACGCGTGTATATTCCATTCCTGTCTGTGTTCCCTGTCTTTCTTTATTATCCCGTCATTTTTTTTCTGTTAGCTCTTCTTTCTTTTCTTTCTTTTTGTTATCTTTTCTTTGTGTCGTTCTGTTATCCTTTCTTTTCTTGTCTCTCTGTTTTACTTTTTTGTGTGTGTCTTCTTACTTATATTTTTTTCCACGCTGATTTAAAAAAAAAAAAGGTTAAGGAATACGGGCGCTCGGTTTTGCTTTCTTCCTCTTTTACATGCTTCTCTGTACTTGCGTTTCCCGTTAATTCTACTCCTTCCTGTGATTTGATTTTTTTTCTCTTTCTCCGTTCACTACATACATCCCTTTTTTTGTAGTCAGTCGGTCCTTTCCTCAACCTGTTACACGTTACTTTTTTCTTATCTCTCTGTTATACCCTTTTTATCTGTTGTTCTTCCCTTCCTTATGTCCCTTTTCTATCCCTGTCCCTTCTCTGGTAATCGTTCCTCCTATTTCCCTTCTTATCTTTCTATTATACATTTTAACTCTTATCCTTCCTCTCCTTATGCTCTATTTTCCTTCTTTTCCGCTCCGCCGTTCACTTTCTCATGTTCCTTCCTCCCTTCCTTGTGTGTCTTCCCCTGTGTGATGTCCTCTCTATGCGCCCTTCCCTCCCTCCCCCTGTGTCTTGCTCCTCGCCCCCTCACGCCCCCGCCCCCCTCCAGAGATCGTGGGAACAGCGGCAGGAAGTCCTCAAAACAAAGGTTCGCCGTGTGTGTATGTGTGTGTGTGCGTGTGTGTGTGTGTGTGTGTGTGTGTGTGTGTGTGTGTGTTTGCTCGGCCGCGACTCACCACTACCGCGAACACACACACACACACACACACACACACACATACATACACACATGCATACAATAGTTAGGGTAAATATTTCTAACGGAACTCAACAAAGGGATAAAGAATAGATATAATGAACTAGAGGCAAGTACAAGACGTCAAGTCAGGTTCACGTACAGTCAGCCAGGAGGAGGAGGAGGAGGAGGAGGAGGAAGAGGAGGAAGAGAAAGATCGAAGAGAGTTGAGAAAGAAAACAAGACCACATTCTTAAACATTTCGAGACTAGCACACACACACACACACACACACACACACACACACACACACACACACACACACACACACACACACACACACACACACACACACACACACACATTTGATAAGGCTGTGGTAGAGGTTCTTGTGTTAGTATTTCCAAGGGTAGTTTTATGAGCCTAGGGATAGCTGGACAAGGCTTCTGCACCATGAATACGAAAAAGCACTTATGAGAACCCGACTAATCTCCCTTGTGGCCTTTGGAAATAGTTGATGTGAAAGCCGAAAGAATCTAAAAAGACGGTCCTCAAAAACCTCAGAAATTTAAGTCCAGTTCCACAGTTCGACATGCGGGGGTGAGGGAGTTGGGGATTAGCAAGCTCCCACACCAATACAAAAGACTACGAAAACTCCTAGTACAGTGTTTGGCGTTCATGTATAATTTAAGACATTTGAGGAAGATATTCAGGAAACTCTCTTGTGTGTGGTTGATGTATCGAAAACCTAACTAGCTGCTGTGGATTGTAAGGGATTGTAAAGTTAGGTTCGGGCGGTTACTAAGACCCTATGATGGACTGTGGACTCATCTTCCGTCTCTCTCTCTCTCTCTCTCTCTCTCTCTCTCTCTCTCTCTCTCTCTCTCTCTCTCTCTCTCTCTCTCTCTCTCTCTCTCTAACTCTCTCTTTTTACAGCAGAGGAAACAGCTCAAGGGCAAAAAAAGGAAACGATAATGAAAAAAAGCCCGCTACTTACTGGTTCTATAAGAGTTAAGAGGAGTGGCCGAAAGAGAGGTCAGTTTCGGGAGGAGAGGTGTCCTGATACCCTCCTCTCTTTGCCCTCATGTTTTCTCTAAATCCTTTTCTCACCATCACTCATATCCCATTCAACACATATATATTTCTTTCTTCATTGTGTTCATTTTTTTTTTCTGTCCTGATACCCTCCTCTCTTTGCCCTCATGTTCTCTCTAAATCCTTTTCTCACCATCACTCATATCCCATTCAACACATATTTCTTTCCTCACTATGTTTATTGTCTTTCTGTTATCCTTTCTTTCTTTGTTATCTATTCCTCGGCCTATGAAGTAATATGGATGTGGTCTTAAACGTACGTCTTTTACAGTTACTAGCGACCATAGCCTCTAGCCATTACTGTTGATGCGATCGGTTGTAGGGAAGCCCGTTAACCCATAGACAATAGGAGAGAGAAAGAAGCAGATAGTCCCGCTGTTCTTGAGGAGAAAAAAAAAAGGTAACGTGTAACAGGTTGAGGAAAGAACAGAATGACGGCAAAAAATGGGACGGAGTGAACGGAGAAAAAAAAAAATCACCGGAAAAGGGATTGAGAGACAGACAAAGAAAGGAAGAATGAAAGGAAAAAGGAAAGAATCAAAAAAGGAAAGGAAAGAAAGGGAGAAAGAAAGAAAGGAAAGAAGGAAAGAAGGAAGGAAAATTTATCAAGCGTGTTCTTTTAGGTTTACGGTACAGAATGGGTCAAACTACCACCAGGGTCATCAAACTATCCCTGGAAATGCTCAAAACTCCTACGAAAGCCTAGTAGTCAAATATGAGTGCTTGGGCGTTTCGGGTTCTTTTTGGTTCACGGTACAGAAGGTCAACTACCGCCAGGGTCATGAAACTACCCGTGGAAATGCTCAAAACTCCTACGAAAGCCTAGTAGTCAAATATGTGTGCCTGAGAGCCTCGGGTTAGATCTAATGAGTGTTCTTTGAGGTTCTTGGTACAGAAGAACGGTCAAACTACCACCAGGGTCATCAAACTACCCCTGGAAATGCTCAAAACTCCTACGAAAGCCTACATAGTTGTCAAATATATGTGTTTGGTCTCCTCGGGTTCTAATGAGTGTTCTTTTAGGTTCACGGTACAGAAGAAGGATCAAACTACCACCAGGGCCATAAAACCACCCGCGAAATGCTCAAAACTCCTTACGAAAGCTTATAGTCAAATGTATGTACAGATGGACCCCGAAAATGTTTAAGAATATGACCCTCACTCCCTCCCTGGCTGGTTGGATATTTCCCCCTCGAGGCAAGACAATGACAAGCCACAATCGGGAGAGGAAGAGCATGCAGCGAAGGGCGAGAATCCGGGTCACGTGGGCTGCAAACACGACCACTCACACCCACACCTCTCAAGGGTCAGTGGCTGCGAAGTGAGTGACCGAGGAGGAGGAGGAAGAGGAGGAGAGAGAACGAGGAAGAAGAGAAAAGAGGTTGAGTTGAAGGAGTGGGAAGAAGCAGTGGGAGGAAGAGGAGGAGGAGGAGGAGGAGGAGGAGGAGAAGGAGGAGTGAGAAACAGTAACAGTGGGAGTAGGAGGAGGAGGAGGAAGGGAGGAGGAAGAAGAGAGAACGAGGAAGAAATGAGGTTGTATTGGAGGAGTGGGAAGCAGAAGCAGTAGGAGGAGGAGGAGGAGGAGGAGGAGGAAGAACAAGAGGGGGAGGAGGGGAAGAGGAAGGAGAAGAATGAGGAAGAAGAGAAAGGAGGTTGAGTAGGAGTGGGAAATACGAGGCAGAGTGGGAGGAGGAGGAGGAAGACGAGGAAGAGGAGTGGGAGGCGTTGATGGTGAGGCGTTGTGGAGGAGGAAAAAAATAAAGAGTTGGAGGAGGAGGAGGTGGAGAGGATGGGAAAGAGGAGGAAGAGAAAGGAGAAGGAAACATTGCTCGAAATTGCCTGAACAAACGTTGGAATAAAAAAAAAAAGAGAAAGAAAAGAGAAAAACAAGGAAAGGGCAAAGTAAAAAAAAACTATGATGCAAGAAACGTTATTTTGTTGATTGTGAAAACGTTTGGTAAATAGATAGATAGATAGATAGATAAACAGAGATGGAGAGAGAAAATTACATCTCATCATAAATCTTACAACACACACACACACACACACACACACACACACACACAACATAAACAAACAATGCAGGGAACAGTAAAACAAAGGAAAGGAAAAAAAGAAAAAACAAACAAACTTTTAGTATGCCTTATAAGAAAAAAGAAAAAGTTAAGGCCCATGTGAGAGAGAGAGAGAGAGAGAGAGAGAGAGAGAGAGAGAGAGAGAGAGAGAGAGAGAGAGAGAGAGAGAGAGAGAGAGAGAGAGAACAGGAAAGCCTTACAGAATTAACAGAAATAAATAGGAAAAAGAAATTAAAAGAAAAAACCGCAAGAAAATAAGTAATATAAGAAATGCGAACGCCGCCGCCCATGCCAGATGCCGCTTGGATCGGGGGACTCGAACAGGGTACTATCTGATCACAAGTCACGACCTGCACCGCTGCGCCAACTCATCTCCAACACACTCAGAAGAAAGAAAGAAAGAAAAAAGAAAGAAAAAGAAGAAAGAGGAAGAGAGCGAAACAAGGAAAGAAAAGAGGGGAGAGAGAAAGAAGTAAACACACACACACACACACACACACACACACACACACACACACACACACACACACACACTAATGCAATTAAGACAAACAAGAGAAATCGCATCACGCTTCTGTAATTGCAAATGAGGCATAAGAAGGTGGAGAGAGAGAGAGAGAGAGAGAGAGAGAGAGAGAGGAAAAATAGCGTTCCCGAAAAGATTATATTAAATTACTTCTTACGAAATCGAATGATATAAAAATTTTCCTCTCTCTCTCTCTCTCTCTCTCTCTCTTTTCCTACTTTTTTCTTATTCAGTTTTCCCTCTTTTCCCTCCCTCCTTTCCTCCCTTCACCTTTCCTCCTGCTAATATATCTTTCACTATCACTATCTATCTATCTATCTTTGTACCTATCTATCTTCCTCTCTCTTTTCATCTATCTATCTATTCATCACAACACCCTACATATGAATTTGCTTTTACTATCTATCACTATCTTCAACTCTCTATCTATCTATCTATTTATTTACCTAACCAACCATTCATCTCTACACACTTTCAAACTCGCAGCTCAAATCAAGTCAACGAACGCCCGAGAAAGCAAGCAGAGAAGCAGAGAAGCAGGCAATTACCTACTTAAGCTATCCACCCGACCCCTGCCTTCCTGTTACCTTCCTGCCCACCACTAAGCAGGTGGAGAGTCGGGGGGAGGAGGAGGGGAGGAAGTGGTGCTCAAGTTATTTCCCAGCGATTACGGGAGTCTTGTCGGCGATCATTGCTGCGAATAAATGGGAGTTGCGAGGCGCGTCACATCCGGGAACTCCTTAATTATGCTGACGAGAGACGTGGGTGGTTAGGGGCAGGTGGGAGGAGGAGAGGGAAGGGAAAGGAAAGGAATGTCTGAGGAGAGAGAGGGAAAGAAGGGAAAGATGTGGTGGGTGGAAAATGTAAGGGAATGGAAGGGAAAGGAAGAGAAGGGAGGAGAGGGAAGCAGGAGGAATGGAGGAGGAGGGAGAATGAGGGGAAGAGGGAGAGATAAGGGAAGGGAAGGGAGAGTGGATGGAGAGGTAGAGGTGTGGTGAGAAGGGGTTTAAGGGGTGAGGGGAAAGGAAGGGGAAGGGAAGGGAAAGGAACGTGTGAAGAGAGAGAGAGAGGGAGAGGGGAAGAGAAGGGAGGAATGCAGGGGAAAGGAGAAAAAGGAGAGAGTGAAAGGGTTAAGTGAGGGGTAGGAAGGGAAAGAAGAGGAGGGAAGAAGAGAGAAGAGAGGAGGGACGGAGATGAGAGGGAGAAAAAGGAGAGAGTGAAAGAGAGAGAGGTGAGAGAGAGAGAGAGAGAGGAGAGAGGAGAGAGAGAGAGAGAGAGAGAGAGAGAGAGAGATAGAGAGAGAGAGAGAGAGAGAGAGAGAGAGAGAGAGAGAGAGAGAGAGAGAGAAGAGAAGGGAGCAGCCAGCATGAAAGTTACTTAAGAGGTCACGTGGAGGTTGACCCAGAGACACTCGAGAGGGCGGCGGATGACCTGGATGAGACCCGCTGTGCCCCCCCGCCCCCCTCCCCCCCTCCTCCATGCACCCCACCCCCTCTTTCTTCTTAACTCCCCCTTTCATGCCCCTGCCCCCCTCACCCCCTACTCCATGCCCCCCGCCCCCCTCACCACCCCCTCTCTCTCTTCTTAACTCTCCCCCTCTCTACTCCCCCTTCACGCCCCTGCCCCCCTCATCCCCCCCTCCATACCCTGCTTCCTCTATCACCCCTCTGCTCTACCTCCCCCTCTTCCCTCTTATCACCCCCCTCTCTCTCTTCAAAACTCCCCCTCTGCTCCCCTTCATTTCCCCCTCTATACCATTGCGTCCTCTATCACCCCCCTTGCTCCACCTCCCCCTCTTCCCCCTCAACAATATCTTCCTTCATCCCTTTTACTCATATGCTTTCTTAGGTCATCATTCTCCGGAGCCTCTTTCTCTCGTATCAACTACTTTTAAAGGCTGAAAAGAAGATTAATCGGGTTCTCGTAAGTGTTTTCTTTATGGTCGTGGTACAGAAGCCTTGTCATACTACCACCAGGGTCATGAAACTATCCATGGAAAGCCCCACGACTCCTATGAAAGCCTTGCCGATATGTGTACTTGGGAGCAGAAATGTCTAAGAATCTGGCAGTCTCTTAATTAACCTCACTGCATTTTCATTTCTCCCTCACCCCATTACACACGCACACCTCCCCCTCAGAATCCCCTCCCATCTACAGTTACATATCAGTGACTGTGTTCTTCACCCCAGCGTCTCCCCACACACTCCCTCCCCCCTTCTCTGCATTTCCTCCCTAACCTGCTCACTCTTCCATCCCGACCCACACCCTCCCCTCCCTCAGAATCCCCTCCCATCTACAGCTACAAATCAGTCACTGCGTTCTTCACCCCCAGCGTCTCCCCACACACTCCCTCCCCCCTTCTCTGCACTTCCTCCCCAACCTGCTCTCTCTTCCATCCCGACCCACACCCACCCACACACAAGTTGCCCTCCTGTCCCTCTTACGTCAACTCAACTTTGCCACTATCTCTTTGGTTCCAATATGTCTGTCACCCTACCTACGCCCTCCCTTCCCCTCTCTCTGCCCTTCCATACCTTCCACTCTCCACCTTATTCTCCCTCTCCCTTTCTCTCCTTGCCCTTCCATATTCTTCACTCCACCATATTTTCCTTCTCCCCCTCTCTCTTTGCCCTTCCACATTTTTCCCTCTCAACCATTTTCTCCCTCTCCCTTTCTCTCCTTGCCCTTCCACATTTTCCCCTCTCAACCATTTTCTCCCTCTCCCTTTCTCTCCTTGCCCTTCCACATTTTTCCCTCTCAACCATTTTCTCCCTCTCCCTTTCTCTCCTTGCCCTTCCACATTTTCCCCTCTCAACCATTTTCTCCCTCTCCCTTTCTCTCCTTGCCCTTCCACATTTTCCCCTCTCAACCATTTTCTCCCTCTCCCTTTCTCTCCTTGCCCTTCCATATTCTTCACTCTCCACCATATTCTCCCTCCCCCCCTCCCTCTACCCGTCCATATCCCCCACCCACACTCACCCACTCCCCCCTACACACGCTGATACCCTCACACATATGTATCCACACCCACCCTCAGCCCTAACCTAAGCCCATTCTCTTCCTATCCCACGCAAACCCTTCGTCCATTATATTCATGCTAAACTTGTTAATATTAAGCTTCCTTTTTTTTTTTGTTGGCTTCTGAGTTCTGCTTTGCTACCCACGTCTCTCTCTCTCTCTCTCTCTCTCTCTCTCTCTCTCTCTCTCTCTCTCTCTCTCTCTCTCTCTCTCTCTCTCTCTCTCTCTCTCTCTCTCTCTCTTATATATCAGTCTTCCTCTTCCTCCTCTTCAATATTCTCCTTTGGTTCTTGTTTCCCACCTTCTTATAATTATATTCTCCTCTTACTCCTCCTTACGACACCACAATCACTTCTCTTCCTCTTCCTCCTTCTCCTCCTCCTCCTCCTCCCCTCTAACACTCAGCTTCCCAGGCCCAGAGAGCAATGCATCTATTTCTATACTCCTTTCATTCCTTCTCCTCCTCCTCTTTCCCCTTCCCCTCCTCAAACACCTTTCTTCAAGTGTAACCTCGAAATACACTTACATACTGGTCTTAATCCTGTACCTGTCTTGTCGATGTGCCTCATGCCAAAGAAAAAAAGAAAAAGAAAAAAAGGAAACATGTCTAAGAGTGTGTGTGTGTGTGTGTGTGTGTGTGTGTGTGTGTGTGTGTGTGTGTGTGTGTGTGTGTGTCCTCTTTTTTTTTTTTTACTCATTCCTCTTACTCGTGTACAACTATGCTTTATTTTTGGCCTAACCACTTTTTTTTTGTTCAGGGTGTGGCGCCTGCCCCGTCACACACACACACATACACACACACGGTAATGGAACTGCATGAAAAGCCTATTAAAGTGGAATAAATAATCCTAATGTGTGTGTGTGTGTGTGTGTGTGTGTGTGGACTTGTGGGCGCCTTGAACCGGCCTCGTCACCGATTTAACCCCTCCCCCCCTTCTCTCTCTCTCTCTCTCTCTCTCTCTCTCTCTCTCTCTCTCTCTCTCTCTCTCTCTCTCTCTCTCTCTCTCTCTCTCTCAATTTTAATATTCAAGTTTAATGAGAGAGAGAGAGAGAGAGAGAGAGAGAGAGAGAGAGAGAGAGAGAGAGAGAGAGAGAGAGGGGGGGGGGTGAAGGAGGAGGAACATGCCTAGCCTACACCACCATGCCAGAGAGTGACCTGCACCGAGCGAGGCCTGCATGAGAGGGGCGGAAGGGGGGGGAGGGCGGATGGCAGGAAGAAGGCTGGAGAGAGGAAGAAGGAAACTGGAGAAGGATGGAGAGTAATAACGGAGAGGAAGAAAGGAGGAGGAGGGGTTAAGAAAAGAGCAAGACTATAAACGAAGAGAGAGGAAGGAAAGTGAAGGAAGGAGAGTAAGGACGGAAAGGAGGGATGAAGGAAAACTAATAAGGAAAAGGAAGGAGAGTAGTAACGGAGAGGACGGAAGGAGGAGGAGGAGAGGTTAAGACAGGCGAATAGAGGAGCAAGACAAGAAACGAAAAGAGAGGGAGAAAAGTGAAGGAATGAGAGTAAGGACGGAGAGGAAGGATGAAGGAAGGAGAGTAGTGACGGAGAGGAGAGAAGGAGGAGGAGAGGATAAGGCGAATAGAGGAGCAAGAACAGAAACAAAGAGAGGGAGGAAAGTGAAGGAATGAGAGTAAGGACGGAGAGGAAGGATGAAGGAAAACTAAGAACGAGGAAAACTTCAGAAGGATAGGAGGAGGAGGAGGAGGAGATGACCAGGAAGAAGGAGGAAAAGCAAGATCATTAGGAGAGAACAAGAAAACAAGTAGAAGGATTGAGATGATTACCAGAACATCACGTAGATCATCAGGAGAAAGGAGGAAAAATACGAATCATTAGGAAGAAATTAATAGAGAAATAGAGATGATTACCAAAACATAACGAAGATCAGGAAAAAAAAGGATGGAAAAAACAAAACCATAAGAAAATAATTAAAAGAAATACAGATGATTACCAACACAAAAAAAATAAGAAAATTAAAGAAATACAAATGATTACCAACACAAAAAAAAAAAAAAAATAAAGAAATACAGATGATTACGAACACAAAAAAAGTAGATAAGGAAAAAGGGAAAAAACAACGAATCATTACAACACACATAAGATAAGAAGTGACTCAGAAAATTAGTACTTAGATTACCAGGAAAAAGGATGAAAAACAAACAAACAATAGAGAAAAGAAATAAAAGGAATATGAGACGATTACCAACACATAGCGACGATTGAAGAAAGTGTTGCAGCGAAAGAAAGAAACAGAAAATCGAGCTGACGAAGAAATGTTGATAAAGGAGGAAGAAAGGGAAGGAGGTGGAGGAAAAAGAAGACAACGAGAAGAAAAAGAAATGTTGATAAAGTTGAGGAAAAAGAGGAAAATCGAGAAGAATAAGAAATGTTGATAAAATGGAGGAAAAAGAGGAAAATCGAAAAGAAAAGGAAAATGATGACAAAGTGGAGGAAAAAGAGGAAAACGAGGAGAAATAGAAATGTTGATAAAGTGGAGGAAAAAAAGAGGAAAATCGAGGAGAAAAAGAAATGTTGATAAAGTGGAGGAAAAAGAGGAAAATCGACAAGAAAAAGAAATGTTGATAAAGTGGAGGAAAAAGAGGAAAATCGAGAAGAAAAAGAAAATGATGACAAAGTGGAGGAAAACGAGGAAAACGAGGAGAAAAAGAAAATGATGACAAAGTGGAGGAAAAGAAGAAAAACGAAAAAAAAAGAAAATGTTGATAAAGCGGAGGAGAAAAAGGAAAAACGAGAAGAAAAAGAAAACGGATGATAAGGAGCGAGGCGCGTCAAAGGCCGTGGCAACCCCTGCATTGTTACCAGACCAGCGGCTCCGGCCAGGCCTGCAGGAGCGTGCCAATGACCTACACACATACACACACACACACACACACACACACATGGACAGATAGATACATAGATAAGTTTATAGGCGACACATGGCAATTCAACAACAGCAGCAAGAAGAAGAAGAAGAAGAAGAAGAAGAAGAAGAAGAATAAGAAGAAGAAAAAAAAAAAACAATGGCAACAAAACACACACACACACACACACACACACACACACACACACACACACACACACACACACACACACACACACACACACACCTTGGTTACCTGTTTGTTTAATAAGGCGCTTTGGGAACTGAGGCGTGAATAATAGACCAAGGAGTAAGGAGTAAAGGATAAACAAAGGTAAGGTTGGAGTTCTTCATAGCTTCGTCTCTCTTAGCTCCTTTACGTCAATGCATCGTTTAAGTCGCGTAGAGGAGAGAGGAAGGAAGGTAGTATGCTGTGGTTAGGTTCATATCTCTTGGTTAATTTAAGGTAGTGCATCGTTTAAGTCACGTAGAGGAGAGAGGAAGGAAGGTTGTATGCTGTGGTTACGTTCATCTCTCTTAAGGTAGTGCATCGTTTAAGTCACGTAGAGGAGAGAGGAAGGAAGGTTGTATGCTGTGGTTAGGTTCATCTCTCTTGGTTAACTTAAGGTAGTGCATCGTTTAAGTCACGTAGAGGAGAGAGGAAGGAAGGTTGTATGCTGTGGTTAGGTTCATCTCTCTTAACTTAAGGTAGTGCATCGTTTAAGTCACGTAGAGGAGAGAGGAAGGAAGGTAGTATGCTGTGGTTACGTTCATCTCTCTTAAGGTAGTGCATCGTTTAAGTCACGTAGAGGAGAGAGGAAGGAAGGTAGTATGCTGTGGTTAGGTTCATCTCTCTTAAGGTAGTGCATCGTTTAAGTCACGTAGAGAAGAAGAAGCCTAGGAAGGTAGTGTGCTGTGGTTACGTTCATCTATCTTGGTTAACTTAAGGTAGTCCATCGTTTAAGTCACGTAGAGGAGGAACAAAGGAGGGTAGAATGGCGAGGTAAGCTTAGTCTCTTTCCTTAGTTAACTTAATACCCTCATCCATCGACATCCACGCCCACACTCAACCCTAATCCAAGCTCAGAGTCTTCCTAACCCATGCATACCCTTCACTCCTAAATTTCATGCTAAACTTGTTCATATTTAGACAGTGCATTGATCGTCAAGTAGAGGAGAGACTAAGGTAGAATGAAGAGGTTAGTTTCGTTTCTTCCCTTGGCTAACCTAGGGCAGCGCGTCCCTCAGTCACATTTCTCACTTACCAACGCCAAAAGAAATACAGAAAACAAAGGAAGGTTGGTGTGGTTAGGTTCCTCTCTCTTGGTTACCTTAGGAATGAGGTGGAGGAACAGACAGAGAGAGAGAGAGGGAGGAAAAGGAAGGAAGGAAGGAAAGAAGGAGGGAGACGAAAGTTGAGGCAATCCATCCATCAAGTCATGTGCTCACTTATCAACGATGGTGTAGTTTGGTTCCTCTCTCTTGGTTACCTTAGGATTGAAGTGAAGGAAGAGACAGAGAGGGAGGGAAAGGAAGGAAGGAAGGAAGGAAGGAAGGAAGGAAGGAGGGAGAGAAAAGTTGAGGCAGTCCATCCATCAAGTCACGTACTCACTTATCAACGGCTTACGAAATATAAACAAAGGAAGGGAGGGGGTAAAGAGTGATAGAGGGAAGGAGGGATCATACAGGTAGGGGGAGAGAGGTGGATCGGGTCTAGGGAGTGACGTAGTGATGACTGTCTCCGAATACTGTCTCTGGATATCGGGAATTTCTTTCAACTGTCAAGAGTATGTAGCTTACTCATACACTTCTGGTAATGCAATATGCAGTCAAAAATTAGCGCAAGGTGTGAAATAAACTGTGGCAAAGTATAACAGTGATCCGACACTTCGTTACCGAGAAAATACAGAAAATCGAGGTCAATGTCTATATTTCAACTATCTATCTACCACTACTATCTACTATCTATCTACTTATATTGACATTGATGGAGGTAACACAGCTGTTGAAATGCGTAGTAGATGATCTTGGGCATCGAAAAGTTTACTAATATGACCCTAAGCTTCATATCTCTTGGTTAACTTAAGGCAGTGTGCAGTTTATGTCACGTATACTCACTTATTAACGTCTAATACTCTCCCCGCATTGAGTAGTGGACAGATGAATGATTTTTTATTACGAGGCCATTCATTGTCTTCGGGGATGTTATGTGAGCCAGACGTCAAAGCCAACAGAATCAAATGTCACTCACTTTCTGGCTGGTCTCCATGTGTGTGTGTGTGTGTGTGTGTGTGTGTGTGTGTGTGTGTGTGTGTGTGTGTGTGTGTGTGTGTGTGTGTGTGTGTGTGTGTGTGTGTGTGTGTGTCTCTCTCTCTCTCTCTCTCTCTCTCTCTCTCTCTCTCTCTCTCTCTCTCTCTCTCTCTCTCTCTCTCTCTCTCTCTCTCTCTCTCTCTCTCTCTCTCTCCCCCGGGCCTTTCCCTTTCCCATCCTCCCCATCAACCCCACGATTTCACTTTCACTCTCATCCAAAATTATTTCCTCCATTTAACTTTGTTCGTTCACACACACACACACACACACACACACAGGGCGTAGTGCAGTTGGTATCACGCTCGCCTTACAACTGCGAGGTCCCAGGTTCGAATCCAAGGCTGAGTGGATATGGATGAGCGGTCTTCTTACACCTGCTCCCTAGTTACCCCAGCAGTGAATGGGTACCAGGGTGTCTGTTAGAGGTTTTGTACGGTACTAGTAAATGATAGCAGGTAAGTACACACACACACACACACGCCTCCGCCCCCGTCTGCCGTGTACGTTCCTGAGACAGCCCAACCTTGAACCGCTAACCTTTCCCTTGCTTCCTTAAACTTCACCATGCTATACGGACACTTAAAGGCCACCACCACTCTCCCTCTCCGATGCATTGCTACACGACGTTACATAAACTGTCCTTCTTTTTCCACCTTCCAAAAGTCTCCCCTCTTCTTCTTTCTGTTTCGTAATTAAACATCTCCGATGCATTGCTACACGACGTTACATAAACTGTCCTTCTTTTTCCACCTTCCAAAAGTCTCCCCTCTTCTTCTTTCTGTTTCCTTAATTAAACAACACCATGCTATACGGACATTTTAAAGGCCACTACCGCTCTCCCCTCCACTCTCCCTCTCCGATGCAATGCTACACGACATTATAATAAACTGTCCTTCTTTTTACACCTTCCAAAAGTCTCCCCTCTTCTTCCCTCTGCCTTTCCCTCTTCCCTTCTTCCCACTACGCCATGCTATACGGACACTAAGATGGCCACCGCTCACTCTTCAATCTCCTCTTCGCGCCACCGATGCACTGCCACACCACATTACATAAACTGTCCCTCTTTTTTAAACCTTCCAAAAGTCTCTCTTCTTCTCTCTCCCTCTCCCTCTTCCCTTCTTCCCACCACACAATTCTATACGGACACTTAGAAGGCCACCACTCCCTCTCCCTCTCCCCCTTCGCGCCACCGATACTGTGATATACAACGTTACGTAAACCCTCTTCTTTTTACGCCTTCTTTGAGTCTCAGATGTACCCGTTTTCCTGTTATACTAAAAAAGGTACTTATCATGAGGTTATGTAAACGTTCTTTGGCTCTCTGTGCTCTCTCTGCAAATCTCCTTTATGTCCTTAATTATCGGTCTTTCAAAATTTACGTTGCTTAAGTGAGGTAGTACTTGTATCTGAGAGCTGATTTACTTTCTTAACTTCATTCCATCCCTAAAAAGGAAATGAATATATCGAGACGTTGCTTTGTTACGTTCTGCACATTTTCTACTTTCATAATTAAGACCTTTAGTAAATACTGAATATCTCTCTCTCTCTCTCTCTCTCTCTCTCTCTCTCTCTCTCTCTCTCTCTCTCTCTCTCTCTCTCTCTCTCTCTCTCTCTCTCTCTCTCTCTCTCTCTCAAATAAAAAAAATACAACCACTAACGAGGTATTGGTTATGTTTGTTTTGCATACTTTCTACCTTCTAAAGCTCAAATATCACTCTGGTGTTCATAATCAAGAAATATTGTAACTATCAAAGTCCTCTGTCCAATTAGAAGAAAAGCTATCAAGGTATTGGTATTGTACTTGTTGCATCCTATCTACATTAAAAGTTTAACAATCTCTCAAAGTTCTCACTCCAATCCAAAGAAAACCCAAACTATCAAACTATCAAGGTACGTTTTGCATACTTTCTACCTTCCAAAGCTCAAGTATCTATTCTTAAGTCCTCTATCCAATAAAAATAAATCAGAAACTATCAATAATTTTTCTAAAGCTTAAATATTATTCTTAAAGTCCTCTCTCCAATCAAAAACAAAACAAAAAGTATCAAGGGATCGGTACTCTGTTTTGCACACTTTCAACCTTCTGAGTCTCAAATATCGCTGTCGTTACGTTTTGCATATTTACAACCTTCGTCGTTACGTTTTGCATATTTACAACCTTCCGAACCTCAACTATCCCTCTCCTAACGTCCTCTCTCCAATCAAGAAAAAAAACCTATCAAGGGATCGGTACTCTGTTTTGCACACTTTCAACCTTCTGAGGCTCAAATATCGCTGTCGTTACGTTTTGCATATTTACAACCTTCCGAACCTCAACTATCCCTCTCCTAACGTCCTCTCTCCAAACAAGAAACAAAACACAAACTATCAAGGGATCGGTACTCTGTTTTGCATACTTTCTACCCTCCGAGGCTCAAGTATCACCCTGTTGTCCCTTTCCCCTGTCACTCTGCGTCTAATGAGGCGGGCGATGCAGGAGCCGCGGTGACATTTCCCTGCACTCACTCTCCGGACGCTGGCTGACGTTATCTGGCCCCGCGTCGCAACCTGAGGAGAGCCTTTCTTGGGCACCCCGGGTCATGCAGGGTATCGAGGTGAATGTTGATCTCTCTCTCTCTCTCTCTCTCTCTCTCTCTCTCTCTCTCTCTCTCTCTCTCTCTCTCTCTCTCTCTCTCTCTCTCTCTCTCTCTCTCTCTCTCTCCCGGTATCTTTAATTATGTTCATGAATTCGTAATAAGTTTCGTTAGTTTCGGTGTGAGTGTGTATTTGTATGACGATAATGACACACACACACACACACACACACACACACACACACACAGAGCCAAGTTTATACAGTCACTTCACATCGATACTAAAAAAAAAGGAAAAAAACAAAAACAGTGGAAGACGCCAAAGTGACCCTCCACCCAAGCCTTCCACCCACACAGAGCAGGAGGAGGAGGAGGAGGAGGAGACGACTGCAAGAACATCAGATGGAAAGAAGGAGCAAAAAGAGAAGGGAGACGAAGAATATGAAACGGATGAAGAAGGACGAGGAAGAGGAGGAGGAAGAGAATGAAGGAGGAGGAGAAGGAGGAGGAAGAGGATGGAAAAGGAGGAAGAAGAGGAAGATAACGAATATGAAGGTAGGAGAGTGAGGGAACCCAGGAAGAAAATGTGAAGGGGAAGGGAGAATCCATGGAGGAGAAAAAAAAAAAAGGAAAGTGAAAGCAATGATGAAAAGGATGAGAATTTGAACAATGGAAAGAAAAAAAAGAATGAGAAGGGAGAGGGAGAGGGAGAAGAGGAAGAGTGTGAATGAGAAGAGGAATCAGAATAGGATGGAAGAGAAGCAAGAAGCAGAGAAATAAAAGTAGTAATGTTAAGAGATATCAGAAGAGGAGGAGGACGACGAAGAAGAGAAGAGAGAATCGTTGAGAAAGAAGAGGAATAAGGAAAGGAGGAGGAGGTGCAAGAAGAAAAGTAGCAATGTGGAGATATCAGAAGAGGACAAGGAAGAAGAGAAGAGGTAATGGGAATAAAATGAAGAATCAGAGGAGGAGGAAGAGGAAGACGAACACGAGGAAGAAAGGAAGTGGAGGGGGAAGAGAAGAGAAATGGTGGGAATGAAAGGAGGAATCATAAGTGGATAAAGACGGAGACAAAGGCGAGGAGGGAATG
Organism: Eriocheir sinensis; assembly: GCF_024679095.1. Taxonomy (NCBI): domain Eukaryota; kingdom Metazoa; phylum Arthropoda; class Malacostraca; order Decapoda; family Varunidae; genus Eriocheir; species Eriocheir sinensis. Next base: position 10,941,516 of record NC_066539.1, read on the forward strand.
ATGGGGAAACAGAGGACGAAGACGAAGAAGAAGAAAAGAGGGACTCGGTGGGAATGAGGAGGAAGCAGAAGAGGACGAAGAAGAGGAGAATAAGTGTCAATAGGAGGACGAATTAGAGGAGGACGAGGGCGAAGACGAAGATGAAGAAGAGAAGAGGGACTTGGTGGGAATGCGGAGGAAGCAGAAGAGGACGAGGAAGAGGAATAAGAGGACGAAGAAGAAGAGAAGAGGGAGAAAGGGTGGGAATGGGGAGGGAAGAAGAAGAGGACGAAGAAGAGGAGAATAAGTGTCAATAGGAGGACGAATTAGAGGAGGACGAGGGCGAAGATGAAGAAGAGAAGAGGGACTTGGTGGGAATGCGGAGGAAGCAGAAGAGGACGAGGAAGAGGAGAATAAGACAGTTCCGACTCTCACATCAACTATTTCCAAAGGCCAAAAATGAGATCAGTCGGGTTCTAGTGAGTGTTTTTGTAGGTTCATGCCACAGAAGAAGGGTCAAACTACCACTAGGGTCAATAAATTACCCCTGGAAATGCCCGAAACTCCTATGAAAGCCTTGTCAAATATATGTGCTGGGGCGCCGGAGTGTTTAAGAATATGGCCAATAGGAGGATGAATCAGAGGAGGACGAGGGCGAAGACGAAGAAGAAGAGAAGAGGGACTTGGTGGGAATGAGGAGAAGTGAGAAGAGGACGAGGAAGAGGAGAATAAGTGTCGACAGGAGGACGAATCAGAGGGGACGAGGACGAAGACGAGGAAGAAGAGACAAAGTGGTGGGAATGCGCGGAGGAATCACGAGAGAGGAGAGTGGAGGGTTTTTCCGCTTTCCGGAATAACGGGGCCGAGCAGCGTGTCGTGCCCCGCGGGTCAGCGGGGCCACGCACTCCAGCTGGCCTTGGCGCGGCGGGCACGGGGAGATGGGGGTGATGGGGCCGACGGGGGAAGGGGAGGTCGTGTGGGATGACGGGGCCGACGGGGGAGGGGGAGGTCGTGTGGGATGACGGGGCCGTGTGGGGGGCGTTGGGGGTGACGGGGCCGAGTATAGGAGGGGGGAAAGAGGCGGCAAAGGGGAGACGTGAACTGTGACAGCGACATTACGTGTGTAAAAGAAGAAAAAAATACGAGACACGAAAAACATAACATGGCCTCAACCACGATCGTAATTATGATTGTGACGCAGAGGGAACAGAAAAAAAGAAACTACGGTGAATGTGACGAATGGACGAGGGAGACAAATGACAGGCGTAGGCTTGATTCTGCTGGCGGAGAAGAAAACCCTCGTGTCTGTGACGGCATAGTACAAGTCCGGTAATGATAATAATGAACAATACCAAAACTGAAAACACTCACTAACACAACTTTCTAGCATAAAAAAAACACATTATGGTCCTTAAAAATACACGTGAAAAGGAGAGACTAGACATGTGCAAATTATATGATTCAGGAATAAAAGAGAAAAGAAAAATACGCATAGAGATGTCAACAACACAACAATCGTGGAGGAGAATAGGCGTGTCATGCCCAGGTAATCTTTTGTACGTCACCTGTGTTGCCGGTGGGCCGCGAACCTCGACTCACCTGCGGGGAGAAAAGAAGACAACGTTAGAAACACGTCTCGGGATGCAGGGGAACAAAGTGGCATGAAACTTGTGAACACGACACACAATGAAGCGGCCTCGCCTGACTCACCCATCGCGACGCCATGCAGGGGACGTGCCATGCAGTGTGATGACTTCAGATGAGAATTACCGTTTTCTTTCTATCAACACGACGTATTTACTGATGAGTTAACGACTAGGTGTGGCCAGCGCGTGTGAAGGTAAAGATAATCCAGTGACTGTACATGAATAAAAATTAAGGGTTCTCTGTTTTGAAATACAGTGAGTTAAGTCAGACTGTAAAATAACTAAACTAATGTGGAAAACGGACGGCACAGAAGACGTCCCGCCCTCAGACTAAGGCGTGGCCGGCACCGCGCCGCCGTGACCCTGAGCTGCATGATGCCTAAAACAGGGGATGGTTCTCCCATTTTCCAGAACACGCAGTGTTAAACTCGGCAGTGCGGCGCCGTGTGGACACAAGCAGCGAAGGTTGCGTCACGCTCGTCGCCTCCACTAGGGTTTGGGGTCACTGCTGCAGGGGTCAGCAATGCCTGGCAACAATGGCGGGGACTGGCCCCTGCTACCTTCCCCTCAGACGGCCGCAGAGCTAAGCAAATCAAGACTCGTAAGGAGGCCGATAGTTTGTCGGGGGTCACCTGCACCAGACAGGCGGGCCGCCGCTCGCCTCCCGCGTACAGTCATGAGGAGCCACAAACACACACACGAACCTGACGACAAGCCTGCTTGGGAGTCTGATGATTACAATTTGTTGCACATGTTGAACGGCAACATTTATAGTGATGGTGATTTTTTTTCCTTAACACTACTTCGCCACAACTGTGCTCCGAACCAAGGCACCTGCTGCAGCTAGGCCTCAGATCCCCCCCCCCTCCCCTCCCCGCATACTGTTACTGTTGCCTCAGCCCGGCCCATTAGTGCTGCCGAGGCTCCCAGCTTTCCCCCGCACGAGGCCGCCGCCGCCAGCGGGAGGTGTATAGCGCCTCTAGGAAGCTCCCTAGCCCAGCCTACTTCCCCGACAATTACACTAACGGGAGGCCGCTGGGGAGGTACTGTCCGTGCGTGGCCCGTCCGCGGCGGCAGGGAGGCGGAAAAGTCTTGTACACACACACACACACACACACGCCATGCACATGCCTACACGTCTCGAGGTCTGTTGCTCCCTCGAGGACTGTCTGCCTGGCGAGGGACGGGGCATGACGGCCTGCAAGTCGGCCCCGCCTGACTTGCCCCGCCCCGCCCCGCCCAGCCTAGCACGACCTCCCCCCCCCCAGCCAACACACACACACACACACACACACACACACACACACACACACACAGCGACTGAAATCCCACACCACAGCCGAGTTATAATTGTCGGCGTCCACTTTCATCGTTACTAACCTCTCCCTCCCTCCCTCCCTCCCTCCCTCCCCCCGCCTCATGATCACAATAACTGTCCGTGTAGTATGGTCGGTCAGTCTAATGCACCTCCCCATTATCTCAATCTCTTCCCCTTACCATTTCCTTACCTCACATTTCCTCCCACTTACTACGTTTCCTAGCTCTCCCCTTCCTCCACCTCCATCTCCTACTCCTCTTCCTCCTCCTACTCCTCTTCTTTCGCCCTCCGTTCCTTTCGTTCTCCACCTCCTTTGTCTCCTTCTTCTATTTCTTCTTCTTCAACTCCTCCACCTCCACCTTCACTTCCTCCTCCTTTTCCTCCTCCACCTCCTCGTCTTTCGCCCTCTGTTCCCTTCGGTCACCTACCCCGAGCCGGCCATTCTCCACTCCACGTTCCCTCCTCCTCCTCCTCCTCCTCCTCCTCCTGGTTACCTCACACTGCTTCTCCTTCCGGTGACTCCACTCAGCGCGGGCCAGAAGCGTGCTCACTTCCTTCCTTCATCACGCACAGCCGCGGATGTTCAAACTCTCTCTTCTACCCCAGCACTCCCCCCCCCCTTCCCCTCCAACCTCCAACCCGCCGTCCTCCACATCTGTCTGTCTCTCTTCATTCAATTTTCTCTTCTTTCTTTCCTCTCTCTTCATTTCATTCTCTCTCTCTCTCTCTCTCTCTCTCTCTCTCTCTCTCTCTCTCTCTCTCTCTCTCTCTCTCTCTCTCTCTCTCTCTCTGTCTGTCTATCTATCTATCTATCTCTATCTCCTCCGTCAACCTATACAATTATTCGCCTCTATGGGTGTCTAACTAAGTATTTCTGGATATATTTTACCATATATATTTTTTCATCTGCATTTTCTCGGCTTTTATCTCTCTACTTCTCTATCTCTACTCTCTTTTCTCTCTTTTCTTCTCTTCCGCGGTGTCTCTTTTTCTCTCTCTCAACACTACCCCGGTTAATAAGAGAGAGAGAGAGGCGAGAGAACGAGGAAGACGAGAGCCAGGCGGTGCAAACTTTCTTTCTGGGTGTTAGGGAGGCTACAGCGAGGGCGAGGGGAGAGCTTTCGCTAGAGACTGGTAGTGGAAGTAGGAAGACGGCTGGGTGTTGGTTGGACGGGGAGGGAGGCTGGGGGGTAAACGATGAAGAGAGAGACGGAAGAGACTGGAAGAAACGGATTGCTGAAGGAAGAAGAAAAGAGAATGGAAGTAGAAAGGAGAAGTAGGGGATAGTTGAAAGATGTAGAGTAAAAGAGAAGGTGGACGAGACGAAGAGACAGAAGAAGAGAGAATTGAATGGGAAAGGAGAGGGAACGAGAATGAAGGATAACGAGCGAGGCAGAAGAGAAGGTGGAAGAAGAACATAAAGATAGAAAGATAGAGAATGAAGGAGGTAGAAGAAGATGGGTGAAAGATGAAAAGAAAGAAGGTAGAGAGAACGTAGAAGAGACGAAATATTGAAAAAAGAAGAACATAAAGATAGAAAAAGAGAATGAAGGCGAAAAGGAGGTAGAAAGGAGGGGAGGAGGGTGAAAGAATGAAGAGAAAGAAGAGAGTAGAAGAGAGTGGAGGAGGAGGAAGAAGAGACAAACCGGTGGAAATGTGAGTCTAAGAAGAATGATTGCAAGACCAGATTGTATGTGGTCTGCATTATCTTACCACAAGGAGGAGGAGGAGGAGGAGGAGAGATGAAGGGGAAGAGGAGGAGGAGGAAGAAGGGCGTTTAGAGGTAGGGAGAAAGTGGTGGTGGAAGGAGGAGGAAGGGACGGAGAAACAGGAAGGATGTGGAGTGTGTGTGTGTGTGTGTGTGTGTGTGTGTGTGTGTGGCGATGAACACACACGACAGATCAAGGAAATGCAATAAAAAAAAAATAATAATAATAATTGAGGGGCGAATTAAAATACAACAGGAAAAAGAGAAAATTTGCGAAGGTGACGACGAAGAAAGAGAAAAATAAGTGAAATAAATAAAATAAATAAATAATGAAGACGAGATTATTATTAGCATTTTCTTCTATTGCTAAACACTCCTCATCTCCTCCTCCTCTTCCTCCTCTCTCTTCCTCTTCGATTCCTCCTCCTCTTCGGTCACCTCTTCTCTGTCTCCCTTACTTCCTTCTTCCTCTTTTCCACTGGTTATTTCCTCCTCCTCCTCCTCCTCCTCCTCTCTCTTCCTCTTCTTCCTCCTCCTCCTCTTCAATCACCTCTTCTCTGTCTTCCTTTCATCTTTCTTACTCTTTTCCACTGGTTATTTCCTCCTCCTCCTCCCCTCTCTATTTTCCTCTTCCTCTTCCATCACTTCTTCTCTTTCCTCTCCATTCTTCTTTAATTTCTTCTCTTCTGCTCATTTCCTCCTCCTCTTCCTCTCTCTTTCCTCTTCCTCTCCTTCTTCCTCCTCCTCAATCACCCCTTCTCTCTCTCTCTTCCCTCTATTTTTCCTCCATTTTCTCTCCTCACCCTCCATTTACCTCTTCCTTCATCTGCTCTTCCTTCCTCCTCACGACTGTGTTATTTTCCTTCCCTCTCTCGACATCCATCTCTTCTTAAATCACTTCCTCCTCCTCCTCCTCCTCCTCCTACTCACCATCATCATCATTATCATCTTTGGCAACGAGACGAAGCAATTAGTCAACCAAGTAATTATTCCCTTGGAGAGATGGAGAGGTTGAGGAGGAGTGAGGTTGGGGTAGGCATGTTTGGAACTGAAAATGAAGGGGTAGATGGTAGGTGAGGGAAAGAGGAAGAGAGAGGAGGCTGCATGTGTGAGGGGGGGGGGGGTTAAGAACGGAAGAGGAGGGTGATGGGGAAGAGGGAAGGGGAGGTGGAAGCTGAAGGGAGGAGAGTGAAGAGGGGAAGGAAGAAAGGAGGCTAAGATGAGGAAGAAGATGTCATTTGATGGGAAACGGGAGAAGTTGAAGGGTGAAGGGATGGGGTGAATGGGTGGGGAGAGAGAAGGAAAAACGAGAAGGAAGGGGAGGTGGAGGGTGAAGAAGTGGAGAGGGGAGGGAAAGATGAAGGAAGAATGAAGACTGTGATGGGGGAAGGAGGGGAGAGAGGTGGAGAGGGTGGGGAAGGGAAGGAGAGAGGTAGAAGGGATGGAGGCTGTGATGGGGGAAGAGGGAAAAGGTGGGGAGGGTGAAGAGGGGAAGGAAAGAGGAAGGAAGAATGGAGGCTGTCATGAGGGAGGAGGGAAGAGGTGGAGAGGGTGATGAGGTGGGGAGGACGAAGGGGGAGGGGGGAGGCAGTGGTGTTGTGTGGTAATGAGATGCTAATGGCGTATGTTGGAGGTAAAAAGTCCTTGTCAGTGTACAAGGAAATACTTACATACATTAACTAAGTAACTAAATGACTGGCCGACCGACTGACTGATTAAATAGCTGACTGACTTTCTAACTAAACAACCTACTGAATAACTGCCTGGCTGATGACTGACTGACCAAGTGACTAACTGACAAACTTACCAACTAAATGAATCGAACTAATTAACTCACTGACTGATTGACGAAGTTACCAATAAACTGATAATAATTGAATAACTGTGAATATTAACTGACTGGCTGATTGAGTGACTTGTATACTAAACAAATGACTGACTAACTTTTGACTGACTGACTGACTGACTGAACGCCTAACTAACCTGTCAACTATAAACCAAAATAAAGTAAAACAAAATCTTAAAAAAATATATATATAAAGTACGTTCATCCCACAGGTTTCCAGAGGTTTAATTAAGAGAGCGTTACTACGAGTGGTTTCCCAAGAGAGTAATTACGTAATATATAGTTTGCAGCGGGGGAGGAGACGAAATGTTGAAGGAAGAAGAGTATAAAGCTAGAGTGACAGAAAATGGAGGTGGAGAAGAGGTGTAGAGTCTGGGGGTGAAGGTTTAAGAGAGTGCTATTACCAAGGGCTTCTCCAGAATGTAAATAATATATAGTTTGCAGCGGAGGAAGTGACGAAATGTTGAAGGAAGAAGAACATCAAGACATACAGACAGAGAAAGGAGGTGTAGAGGGTGGGGTTGAAGGTTTAAGAGTTACTACGAGAGGCTCCTCCAGAACGTAAATAATATGTAGTTTGCAGCGGAGGAAGTGACGAAATGTTGAAGGAAGAAGAACATCAAGACATACAGACAGAGAAAGGAGGTGTAGAGGGTGGGGTTGAAGGTTTAAGAGTTACTACGAGAGGCTCCTCCAGAACGTAAATAATATGTAGTTTGCAGCGAGGGAGGAGACGAGATGTTGAAGGAAAAAGTATATAAAGAGAGTTGAGAATGGAGGTGGAGGTTAGGAGGGGGAGTGAAGGTTTAGAAGATTGCTACTACGAGAGGCTTCTGCAGAACGTAAATAATATGTAGTTTGTAGCGAGGGAAGAGACGAGATGTTGAAGGGAAAGTATATAAAGAAAGAATGAGAATGGAGGTGGAGGTTAGGAGGGGGAGTGAAGGTTTAGAAGATTGCTACTACGAGAGGCTTCTGCAGAACGTAAATAATATGTAGTTTGTAGCGAGGGAGGAGACGAGATGTTGAAGGGAAAAGTATATAAAGAAAGAATGACATTGGAGGTGGAAGGTGTAGGGGGGAGTGAAGGTTTAGGAGATTCTTACTACGAGAGGCTTCTGCAGAACGTAAATAATATATAGTTTGCAGCGAGGGAGGAGACGAGATGTTGAAGGAAAAGTATATAAAGAAAGAATGACATTGGAGGTGGAAGGTGTAGGGGAGAGTGAAGGTTTAGGAGATGCTTACTACGAGAGGCTTCTGCAGAACGTAGATAATATATAGTTTGCAGCGAGGGAGGAGACGAGATGTTGAAGGAAAAGTATATAAAGAATGAATGATAATGAAAGTGGAGGGGGGGTGGGGGGGAGTGAAGGTTTAGGAAATTGTAACTACGAGAGGCTTCCCCGACGAGCAAATAATATATACTTTGCAGCGGGAGACGCGCCATAATTCCTGACGATACGCATCACGCTACAAGGTCCTGACACGCTGACAACACCACTACTGCCGTTAAACTCTCTGCTTCACCGCGCCTGACGTACGTTTAGCTGCTGGGGAGGCGGAGATGCTAGGAGAGATTGACTGCTAATATACAACCTAGAATGGCGACAACAGTAGATCTATATTTAATTAGTTTAGCATTGTCTGTCCTGCCACGCTGACAACATTAATACTTCTACACTCTCTGCATCACCGCGCCTGACGTACGTTTAGCTGCTGGGGAGGCGAAGATACAAGGAGAGATTGAATGCTGATATACAACCTAGAATGACGACCATTGTAGATCTAAATACACCTCACCACCTATCACACACACACACAAAAATCACCACTATCTTCATCACCATCACCATCACCATCATCTTAATAGCACTGTCTGTACCAAGGACATATGAACATTAGGAGTCTGCAAGAGGTCTATATAGGGCAGCTCCTGTAAACCTAACCCCACCTATCCTTGCTATCCATTCATTTATCTAACCTTTCCATGAAGATCTCTATCGTTGGCACTCACCACATGACTGCCAAGCCTGTTCCACTCATTCACTAATCTACTGGTAAACCAATTCTTGTCTTCATTCTTCCTTGTTGAATGTGAATTTATCCAACTGAAATCCATTACTTGCACGTGTTCTACCAAGCTCTCTTATGACAGGTGGTAGTTGGGGGGGAATCTGGAGCTGCCTTGTGTAGGTAACTCGGCCTCTTGCAGTCTCCTTATGTTCTTATGTTCTTATCGCCTGAGCTGCACCCCATTCATTCATTCATTCATTCATTTCTCTCTCTCTCTCTCTCTCTCTCTCTCTCTACTTGTCCATAATCTATTACTATTTGCATGAGACGGCGAGTGTTATCCATTTCTTTTCATTTACGTACAAAAAAATATACCCCGGTTTAATGATTTCCTCCAGAACACAAGAGAAAAATAAAGCGCAAGCTCAACGAAGGGTAACCAAGCTAATCTCTTTCTTCCTTCCTGCAGTGTAACGCGACCACGACCCAAAACGCCTCGTCGACACCTTCCCGTTTTCCGCCTCGATCCCAACGCGGCGTGACATGAGGAGAGCAACAATCGCTTTAGGGAACGGCGGAAGCGGAGGAGGGGTGGGGGTGGGGGGGGGGGGGAGGTGACGACGCGTAACAGACAAGCTAACGGGGGCGAGCGACATAACGGGTCAGGTCACGGAGGTCAAGTTACAGACATTCGCTCCCTCCTCTGTTTTCGTGTCACGCGTGGTACCTCATCATCATCACCATCACCATCACCATCATCATCATCATCATCATCACCATCATCATCATCATCACCATCACCATCACCATCATCATCACCATCATCATCACCATCACCATCACCATCACCATCATCATCACCATCACCATCACCACTATAAGCACCGTAATACTCATCACTCCCTCGTCATCTATACAGGACACACACATACCACCATCATCACCACCACCACCACCACTACCATCACCATTCTCATCATTCTCAACACTATCCTTCACCTTCACACACCACCATCATCACCGCCACTACCATTACCATTATCACCACCCCCATCACCACTATCATCATCAGCAACATCATCCTTCCCATGACTACCCTTTACTTCATCACCAATACATTAAAAATCAACACCATCTTCATCACCACCATCCTTCGCTATCATCACCTCCACCTCCACTTACCTACATCACCACTACCATCATCACCATTCCTACCACTACCCATCACCTCACCACTTATACACAAACTCGCATCAACACCAACACCCCCCCATCTTCATCACCATCACCACCATTATCATCACTGTTCTCCCCTCATCATCTGCAACACCAACACCCACCATCACTACCACCACCATCATCACCATTATCAACGTTCCTCTAATCACACACACCTTTCCTACCTCCGTGTGTGAATGTGTGTGTTTGTACGCATAAGTGATGAGGTGTGGAGAGAATGATAGTGTTCTTGATGGTTATGAACGTGAGGGCGAGTGTGTGGATAAGGGAAGAACACACTGAAGAGGAGATGAAGAAGAAGAGGTGTTTGAGGGAGAGAAAATATAAGGTAAAGCGGACAAGAACAAGTATAAGGGTGTAAGGGAGAGGAGGGGAAAGATGGATAGTGAGGGCGAGTGCATGCGTGTGGGAAGAGGAGAGAGAACACACAGAACAGACGCTAACAGGAAGAGCTGATAAGGGCTATAAAACAAAAGGTAGAGTCCGGGAAACAGGTATAAGGTAAAAGATGGCTAGTGAGGACGAGTGGGTGGGTGAGGGATGAGGAAGATAGAACACACAGAAGAGGTGGATAACAAGGAAAGCTGATGAGGGCTAGAAAACAAATGGTAAGGAGTCCAGGAACAAGTATAAGGGTGTAAGGAAAAGGAGGAGAGAGGTGGATAGTGAGGGCGAGGGCGTGGGTGAAAGAGGAGAAAAGAGCACACAGAACAGATGCTAACAAGGACAGCTGATGAGGTCTACACAACAAATGGTAAAGCGTCCACCTCCACGGGCTTACCATTATCTTGTCCTTTACTCAGCCCACATTTTCTCCCCCTTTCCACGGCCTTTTCTGAGTTCTCCCTCCCACACACTCTACCGCACCCTTTTTCGTCCCGTCCCATCCCTCTTTTTTTTTTTTGTCTTTCTTTTTTGTTTTCTTTCTTTCTGTACCCCACACTATTTCAGTCCATTTCCTTTCCTATCTTCTTTTTTTCTTTCTCTTTTTCTTCCTTTTTTTCATTTTCTTTATTCCTTTTTTTCTTCCTTCCTTCCATTCCTTTCTCCACCCATTCACGTCCCCCTCCTCCCCTTCCCTTCCTTCCTTCCTTCCTTCCTTCCCTCCTCCTCCTCCTCGTCCTCCTCCACACCATCACTTAAGGGAAAAAAGTCCACTTATAAGTAGCAATAAAAGACTTCCTCCTTCCTCGTGTGTGTGTGTGTGTGTGTGTGTGTGTGTGTGTGCAACCTTACATCACGGCTATTTTTTTCTTGTTTCCCAACACACACACACACACACACACACACACACACACACACATACACACACACACAAGCATGGGCAGATTTAAACATGTATACACTTCCTACCCACCCACCTCTCTCTCTCTCTCTCTCTCTCTCTCTCTCTCTCTCTCTCTCTCTCTCTCTCTCTCTCTCTCTCTCTCTCTCTCTCTCTCTCTCTCTCTCTCTCTCTCTCTCTCTCTCTCTCTCGCCCACACACGGCATTACCACATTCTTGCCACTTGCCCACTCAACACCCTCCTCTTCCTCCATCCACACCTCCTCCTCCTCCTCCTCCTTTTTTCTCTTCTTTTCAGCAATATATTATTTTCCATGTATACTTTTCTCCCACTCCTTCACGCTTCGACGGACAGCCGGATGATGAGGGAGGAAGGGAGGGAGAGATGAGGTTATGGAGTTGCTATGGGTGAGAGGTGGTGGTGTGGTGTGTGTGTAGATGCGTGGGTGTCTGTGTGCCTGTGGATGAGGGGACGGGTTAGTGTGGGTGAGGTTGCAAGGAGGAAAAGATAGCCGGGCGTGGGCGGGTGATTGAGGACGGAGGACAAGAAAATGTGATGAGGTTGAGGGTAAAGCAATGTTTTGATGGATTTGATTTGGTTGTTCATTTTTTCAAGCTTTCATTTACTTAGATTATTTTTGTCCAGAAACAGGTAAAGGATGTAAGGAATAGAAGGAAGAAAGGAGGCGATAGTGAAGGCGAGTGTGTGTGTGTGTGTGTGGGTAAGGAGGAGGAGGGAAGGTGGTGAAAAGTTGATGAGGGTTACTAAACAATAAAACAGAAGGTGAAACGTCCAAGAACAGGTAAAGGTGTAAGAGGGAAGGGGAAAGATGACTAGTATGGGATAGTATGAGGGTAAGAGGGAGAGACAACACACATGAGGTACTGACAAGAAGAGATGAGGGTTACAAAACAACAAAACAAAGGTAAGGCATCGAGGAACAGGTGAAGATGTAATAAGAGGAGGAGAGTAAAAGTATCTAGTGAGGGCGAGAGTGTGTGCAGGTGAGTGAGGAAGAGAACACACAGAAAAAAGGTGATGACTACAAAACAAAAGACAAAAGAAGGTAAACAAAAGAAAAAGAAGGAGGAATAATAGCTAGTGAGGGCGAGAGTGTGTGCAGGTGAGTGGGGAGGAGGAGAACACACAGAAAAAAGGTGATGACGGCTACAAAACAAAAGACAAAAGAAGGTAAACAAAAGAAAAAGAAGGAGAAATGATGGCAAGTGAGGGCGAGTATGTGTGAGTGCGTGGGTGAGGAGGAGAGAACACACAGAAGAGGTGCTGTGGAATGCAAAACACGAGGGAGGAGGAGGAGGAAGAGGAGGGTGTCGGCGCGGGTGAGTGGGCATGGGCGTGGGCATGTGCGTGGGCGGCCAGCTGGGGGAAGGTGGAAATGTCAAGGGTAGTTAGGGTAATGTAGGGCCCCCACCGACCCCCCTGACATTATGGACGGCCTGAGAGTGTGTGTTCGCGAGGGGCAGGGCACGGCAACAAGGAGAGCTCGCCCCGACCCACCAGTATGCTATCCACGGAGGGGCGGCCGCTGCGGGGAATATAAAAAGCTTGTAACTGCGGGGATCATGTTTCTTAAAGGCCCCTCTAAGCGAGAAAAACGAGAAAAAATCATCACTCGCACAAACCATTTCATAATATATATCAACGCATTTGTGATCAGTTTATGCATCATCTATTTTTTTGGGGTTTATATCATGGCAAAAATTTGGCCCGTCGCTGGTACACGGTAAAGGGACAAATTTGGCCCGTCGCTGCTACCGGGTTAACAGTTGCCTTGAATCACTTGAGAGGCGATAAAGTACACTAAGGGAGGTATTGTCAAACGCTTTCCAAAGGCCAAAAAGTGGATCAGTCGGGTTCTAATGAGTGGTGTTTTAGGTTCATGATAAAGAGGAAGGGTCAGACTACCACCAGTGTCAGAAAACTACACCTGGAAATGCCCCGAACTCATATGAAAGTCTTGTTAATTATGTGTAGCTTGGCAGCCTCTCACAGCGACTATTTCCAAAGGCCAAAACGGAGATCAGTCGGGTTCTAATGAGTGGTGTTTTAGGTTCATGATACTGAAGAAGGGTCAGACTACCACCAGGGTTATAAAACTACCCCTGGAAATGCCCTAAACTCCTATGAAAGTCTTGTTAAATATGTGTGTTAGGACGCCGAAATGTTTAAGAATATGGCGACTAAGAATTTTGTGTACATTAAGGATTACATGAATTTTACGGTGTGAGAGAACGCGCATTTATATTTGTCTGCATAATGAGTACAGGGTTTCTATTTACAAAACAGGACGTGTGTGTGAGGACATTATATGAGAACGATAGAGTCATTTCCCGTACTAATAAAAGAGAAGAATGCATTGAATCCCTTGAGGCGATATGAGACTGAGACTTTGGTTTACATAAGGGTTTACATGACTTTTTCGATGCGAGAGAATTTACGTCCAAGGAAAATACACTGAATCCTTTGAGAACGATGACAGACTAAGACTTTGGTTTATAGAAAGGATTATGTGAGAATTTTTTGACGTGACGTAAAGTTGTCTGAATAAAACATGACGCCAACGTATTTCCCAGCGACAGTGAAACTTCAGGAGGAGATCAGGGGAGCTTACTTTCCCGCTTGCAAAAGAGCATACGAATTTTTTATGACAATGTAAGTCTGACGAAAATATAATGGGATTGTAACTGATTTTCCAGCGACATAATGAAACTTCAGATCAGGGGAGCTTACTTTCCCGCTTGCATAAGAGCATACGAATTTTTTTATGACAATGTAAGTCTGACGAAAATATAATGGGATGGTAACTGATTTTCCAGCGACATAATGAAACTTCAGGAGGAGATCAGGGGAGCTTACTTTCCCGCTTGCATAAGAGCATACGAATTTTTTTATGACAATGTAAGTCTGACGAAAATATAATGGGATGGTAACTGATTTTCCAGCGACAGTGAAACTTCAGGAGATTAGGGGAGATTACCTTCCCGCTTGCATAAGAGCATACGATTTTTATTTTTTGGCGGACCGTACGTTGAACAAAAATATAATGGGACGGTAAGTGATATTCCAGCGACAGTGATTCTTTAGGACATTATGGGAGCTTACATTTGTTTGCATGAAGAAGCATCTGAATGGATATATATTTGACAGAAGGTATGTCTATGGGAAACAAAACCGTTAATATTTAGAAGCGATATTAAGCCCTTATGAGGCGATAGGAACTTGAATTTGTCTCCTTAAAGGGTACGTGATAATCTTATAAGACAGAACGTGTGTGTAAGGATATCAAAACGGAACGATACAGCAATTTCCCGGGATAAAAGATAATAATATGGTGTACAATATGCAGGTGTGTTCAGGTGTGTCCCAGATATAAAAACAAGATTCATACCTCGGGGCGTAAGGAAAACAGCAATAATGAAAGGAGGGAAGATAAAGGTTTTCTTCCTCTAAAATCAAAGTGAACAATGGGTACCTGTAAGCGGGTATCCCCAGTATGTATACAAGTAAGTGTCCTCAATAAAAACAAATAAAAAACAGAGATCCGTGGCTTGGGGCGTGAGGGAAACAGTATCAGTGAAAAGAGGTAATAAAGAGGTCTTCTTCCACCAAAATCAAAGGGAACAATAAGTACCTGCATACGGATGTCCCCCAAGGAAAGAAAGGGAGCCATTAAAGAGAACAATATATAGGTGAGTGTCCCCAATATAAAAACATTCATAGCTCGGGGCGTGAGGGAAAGAGGAGCAGTGAAAGGAGGGAAGATATCGGTTTCCTTCCCCCATAATCAAAGGGAAATAATAAGGTACCTCTAACCGGGTATCCCAAAAGGCGTTAAAGAAAACAATATGTAGGTGAGTGTTCCCAATACAAAACCCATCCATTGCTCGGGGCGTAAGGAAAACAGCTACAGTGAAAAGAGGGGATATACAGGTTTTCTTCCCCCATAATCAAAGGGAACAATAAGTACCTGTAAGCGGGTGTTCCCAACAGAAATAAAAAGGGGTGGGGAGGGGGAAGGAGGTGGTTTGTAGTCATGGCAAAGAGGAAGAAACAAGAAAAGAACGATACATTGTTTACCGTTTTAGTCATGGTGAAGATGAAGAAGAAGAAGAAGAAGAGAAAGAAGAAGAAAAAGTCATGGCGAAGATAAAGAAGATACATGGGGGCGAAGAAGAAGAAGAGGAAAAAGAAGGAGAAGAAAGATACATGGTTCGCCCTTTTCTTTATAGTCATGGTGAAGAAGAAGAAGAAGAAGAAGAAGAAGAAGAAGAAGAAGAAGAAGAAAAAGAAGAAGAAGAAAAAGAAGAAGACGAAGAAGAAGAAGAAAAAGAAGAAAAGATACCTGGTTCGCCCCTCAAGTTATGGCGAAGATGAAGAAGAAAAAAAGGGAGAAGAAGAAGAAAAGAAAGAAGAAGAGGAAGAATAGGAGGAAGAAGATGAAGAAGAAAAGATACATGGTCCGCCCCTCTAGTCACGGCGAAGAAAAAAATGCAGAAGAAGACGAACAACAACAAAAATAACAACAACAACAAAAAAAATATTAGCTCCATGGTTCGGGTCGGGCGTGAGTCAAGCAACAGTAGTGAAGGGAGGGGACATCGGGACGCTCGGAAAGTCGGTCACGTGTAATGGTCGGTGTGTCGGTGTGCAGCCCATAAACACCGCGTGCCCGAGGCGAGGCGGGGCTCAAGGCCTGGGAGTGGCCCGCGGCCCTCTCCCCGCCCGCTCGGATGCCGCAGAGCTGTATGCTGTATGGACGGGCTTGGCTGAGAAGTGTGACATCCGCCAACACCGACCTGCCTATAACACTTCACCTCGCCCCGCCGCCGCCTACCAGTCATGCCCGCTGCCTAACGTCGGGAGGTAGTGACCCATTCCCTTGAGCCGTAGACAGATATGAGCTTACTGAGAAATGTGACATCCGCCAACACCGCCCTGCCTACAACACTTCACTTCGCCCCGCCGCCGCCGCCTACAAGCAATGACCGCTGCTCAATGTCGGAAGGTAGTGACCCATACCCCAGAGCCGTAGACAGGAATGAATGCTATAGGTATGAGCTTACTGAGAAGTGTGACATCCGCCTAAACACCCCTGTCTGCAACACTTCACTTCGCCCCGCCGCCGCCTCCTACAAGCCATGCCCGCTGCCCAACGTCGGGAGGTAGTGACCCATACCCCTGAACCGTAGACAGGAATGTATGCTATAGGTATGAGCTTACTGAGAAGTGTGACATCCGCCAACACCGCCCTGTCTGCAACACTTCACCTCGCCCCGCCGCCGCCTACAAGTCACTGTCCCTGCCCACTTTATCTACCTACCTACCTACCTACGCAACCTTTTCGTCCACTATACATTTCACCTCCTCCATCCTTCCCCTCCTTCACCTATCAACGTCTCCAGCCTACCCTACCACACACCCTATTCGCCCGTACCCCTGAGCCGCAGACAGGTTGATTGATCTTAGCACAGAGAAAGTTTGCCCATACGCTACCCAACCGCTGCTACTCCCATGCTGCTTATGCTCACTGCCTCAGCACAAGCTAACCCACCAGTAGCTCAAGATAGTTAGTTAGATAAATGGTACTATTCAAAATAACAACCTGTGTATATTTATGAGGACTGGGTAGGAAGCAGTGAGCATGAATAACAGAGAAGTATAGAGGCGTTTATAGAGTGAATGAGTGGCCAGTCTCCCTATCTATGTCTTTGCCACGCCCTGTCACACAACCTTTTTCATCCGCTATCCATTTCAGCTCTTCCCTCCTTCCCTGCCTTCACCAATCAATGTCTCTATCCTACCCTACCATACGCCTTATTCACCCAACGTCCGATCACTTCCCTCCTTTCCTTCCATTTCAGCTCTTCCCTCCTTCCCTGCCTTCACCAATCAATGTCTCTATCCTACCCTACCACACGCCTTATTCACCCAACGTCCGCTCACTTCTCTCCTTTCCTTCCTTTCTCCACCTATCAACCTCTCCATCCTACCCTCCCACACACCCTTTTCATCTAACGTCCATTCCTCTTCTTTCTTCTTTTACTTCCTTTACCAATCAATGTCTCCATCCTACCCTACCACACACCCTTTTCATCTAACGTCCATTCCCCTTCTTTCTTCTTTCACTTCCTTTACCTATCAACGTCTCCATCCTCCTCCTCCTCCTATTCCCTCCTTCAGGACAAAGACATCTCAGTTTATAGCTCCGTGTGAGGCTCTTAAGTGTTGGGTGCTTCAGGTATACACGTGTTCGGAACTAATTTATTTTATCAATCCTTTTTTCTTCATGTTCCAGTCCAGTTTAGAAGGAAGCAGAGCGAGGCAAGAAAAAGATGATCAGGTATTACAGGAGTGCACGCAACCCCCCCACCCCCCCTCTCCCCACCCCCACCCCGACACATCTTTCTTGCATTTTTCTCTTTCTTTGACAGCAGATGAGGAAGCTAAAAAAAAAAGGGGGGGGGGAGGAGGGAGAGCACACACCCACGCGAACCCTTCCCCCCCATCCTCCCCCTCACACCCACACGCCGAGTCCTTCGCCTGCTGGCTCGGCTGGGGGACATGCAGCAGCCTTGAACACTCGGCCGAGCAGGAAAAACTGTTCACCTGGCTGCCTGACGTCCTTGCGCGCTGAAACTATAGATGAAGCCCCGTCACCTTATACCTCGGGGCTTTCCACAGAGGCGCCCCGCTCCGTGCATGTGAGGGGTGGCGTGGTATGCCCTTGGGTCTTGAGGGAACGCCGTCACTTCTTTTCTTCTATTGACGATCATTGAGAAGGGGTAAGGAAAAAAGTATATAAAACAGAAAAAAAACTACCGTATCCCTTCGCTGTAAAATATCTCCTCCTCTTCTTCCTCCTGCAACCATTATATATAGGAGGCCAAAAATATATAAAACAGAAAAAAACTACCTTATCCCTTCGCTGTAAAATATCTCTTCCTCTTCTTCCTCCCTTTCTCTTCCTCTTCTTCCTCCTCCTGCAACCATTATATATAGGAGGCCAAAAATATATACAACAGAAAAAAAACTATATGCCCGCAACACCATGCTCCATAAAGAATACCGGATACCGAATAGTAATCATGTTCCAGTGCTGTCTTGATACAAAAAAATAAACAAAATATACGAAAATAAATGCCGGCAACATCACTCTCCCTCCAAAAGAATACCGGATACCTAAAAGTAGTAGTAACCACGTTCTAGTACAGTCTTGATACTCCCTTCATGTAGGAGTTTAAAGCGTGGGAAGGAGGAAGCTTAGCAAAAGGAAGGAAGGTCAGTATATACATCAACATAATATCGACGCATCTACAGTTCCCTCTTCTAGCCTGTATGCAATGGAAGAATATATCGAGAAACCACACACCTCCAATATCAGAATTATCCAGTTTAAAACAATTCTGACTTCCGTACCGATCTATCTATCTATCTATCTCATCTATACCCTTTTTTTTATAAGGGTAGTAATTAGTGTTTTTTTTTTTGTTTGTTTTTTTTGCCTTGATCTGCTTCCTTCACCGTAAAAAAATCTATCTATCTAAACGTTTATCGCTAGGAAAACAAGAATCGTCCTTATATTTATTTTAGAGCGAGTTCCGCATTGGCAGGTCTGTTTACGTTTCGCCCCGCCGGCCGCTGCATGACAGGCCTTGGGGTTCGTGACCACCCAGCGGCGCGGTGTACAGGGAGGGATGACGTGACGTGACCAAGATCCGTGAAGCACCTTGAACACCACCCTCGCCAAAGTGGATGCCTGGAGAGAGCCATGATTGTGAGGTCTTTAACATTGGACGTTCCGCAAAAGCACGTCAGGAAGCGTTCAATTAATGCCGGAATGTAATACACGGATTCGTAAAGTCACGTTCCTCTCGATATAACGAAGTCTTAAGTCGGTGTTGTCAGACGCTTCCGCCTCTCACATCAACTATTTCCAAAGGCCGAAAAGGAGATCAGTCAATAGCAGGCATAGTGAAGTCAGAGGGGGGATGAGTAGGAGGAATATGCCCTGAATCGTCCAGAGTAGAGTTTTTGCAGAAAGTTTGAGCGACGAGTTCAGACAGTCAGGTTCATAAGTGTTTATATTTAGCCTCAAGGTACAGATGAAGAAGGGTCACCCTATACCACACACAAGGGTTATAACACTACCCCAGCTGGATATGGTGACAACACTTACGAAAGCCTTGTCAAATATGTGCATGTGCTTGGGCGCCGAAATGTTTGAGAATGTGACCCTTAAACTTAACACTGACTTTCTTCTCGACTTCTCTCGCCTTCTCGCCCCACTTTGCAAGACACTAAACAATACATCAACTCGTAGACGTAGATAGATAGACAGATAAAGACAGATAGATAGACAGCGATAGAGATAGAGCAAAAGGACACTCCAGCTATGACACAGATATAGATAGATAGATAGATAAAGTGAGAGAGGTAGAGATAGAGAGCAACAGGACACTTTTGAATCTAACTTTAGTACATTAACCCTTCCCCGCCTGTTCTCTTGTCTGCTTTAATGGCGTCCCAAATACGGAAACGCTGTATCGCAGGGTGAGAGAGCGAGAGAGAGAGAGAGAGAGAGAGAGAGAGATTGTTTAGAATCCTGCCACCCTCTCAAGAATACTGAACGTGACCCCTCCAGACGCCCTGTACTACCCACGCATCCGTATCTGTGCACCGTCATACGAACGAACACGAACTGGAACGTAAAAGTAAAGAATGAAAACTGGGGATGATTTTTTTTTTTTATCTGGAACACAGTTAGGGAGAAGGAGGAGGAGGAGGAGAAAGAAGAAGAGGAGGAGAAAGAGGAGGAGGAGGAGGAGGAAAATGAATAAGAAGAACAAGAAAAAGAAAATGAAACAGAAAAGGATTAACTGAAGGAGGAAGAGGAAGAAGAGGAGGAGGAGGAGGAGGAGGAGGAGGAACATGACAACAAGAACTAGACCAAGAACAAGATGAAACATAAATATTAGGATCAAGAACAAGAACCAGAACAAAAAACGACCTAACACAATCTCTTTTGACTTAAATAAATAACCATATAAACGACATTCAAGCTGAACCTAAGAAAAAAAAATCACGCGTGGAGTTGGATCGAACGTTCGGGGCACATGCGGAGTTGGGGCGAACGTTCGGGGCACATGCGGAGTTGGGGCGAACGTTCGAGGCACATGCGGAGTTGGGGCGAACGTTCGAGGCACATGCGGAGTTGGGGCGAATTTTGGGGCACTACCTACTACCTGTCTGTCAGCCCCTCGACATCACCCTTTACCTCCCTTCATAAACCTGAGGGCCATATTCTTAAAAATTTCGCCGCCCAAACACACACATTTGACAAGGCTTTCGTAGGAGTTTAGGGCATTTCCAAGGGTAGTTTTATGACCCTGGTGGTAGTCTGACTCTTTTTCTGTACCATGAATCTGAAGAACACACTCATGAAGACCCTATTGATCTCCTTTTTGGCCTTTGGAAATAGTTGATGTGAGAGGTGAAAGTGTCTAAGAATACCGAGACTCTCTAACGCTGTGTTCTTTAAACTTTCCAACATCGACACAGGTTTAGATTACCCATTGCCCTCACGGTCCATTTACTAGACCCTTGACATTACTAAGAGTTGTTTTCTTCCCGCCCTCTGATATTCAGTTAGCTATTTTTAACGTAGTGAGCAAGTGAGTAGACTATCGTGACCTAGCATTAGTTACAGCGACCCT
The DNA here is from genome assembly GCF_024679095.1 of Eriocheir sinensis. Lineage (NCBI taxonomy): Eukaryota > Metazoa > Arthropoda > Malacostraca > Decapoda > Varunidae > Eriocheir > Eriocheir sinensis. The sequence continues at coordinate 10,962,288 of NC_066539.1, forward strand.
TTTTTTATATTTTTCTTTACGCCCCTTAGCTGTAAAAAAAAATGATGATGATGGTGACTGAGGACAGCAAAATACAGCTAATGCAGTCCTGTTAAGCTAGAAAAAAACTATGCGTGACTCCAGACTACTAACACGGCCCGTCACGATGATGATCTTAATGAATGAGGATGGTAAGATATTACTAACAAAGGAAATATTCTCGAGTGCATCATCTTTGTTCTGTATTTTCTGTTGAGCTAAGAAAAAAAAAAATGCAGGACTCCAGAATATTGTGACACGACCCGCTCTCTGAAAAAACCCAACTTATATATAAGAAAAAAAAAAAGTGTATACGGCTGCTTGTACGGAGGTGTCAGGCAGTGTTAACGCAGCCCTGTTCAGCCGGGAAGACCAGACCATGCACACTCCAGGATACTCCAGCGGGCGTGAGCGGACTGACTAATACCCCGCCTCCCGCCTCCCACGGCCGCCACCCTGCCTACGAGCCCCGGGCCAAAGGGGTTCCCACAGTTTTCTCAGCCCAGGGAGAGACCGGAGAAAAATTGCCCCTGGGAACCGCCAAGCCGCAGCCCAGCTAATGTTTGTACCGACCAACGCATTCGGGGCGCCTTGCTGGGGCCGTGGGACTCCTTTGGTCACTATGGCAACTTGGGGGTGTTTGAAAAGGATGGTTACGTATTACGGGAAGGAGGTCAAGGAAAAAATAACAACAACAAAAAAAAAAAGCCCTCTAGACGCAGCTCCAACAAAAGAAAAAGAACGAGAGGGCAAAAGAGAGGTCAATTTCGAGTGGATAACTTTTTTTTTCTGGTCTTTATGATGCGTGTAGCGACTGAGGGGTTTGCTACCCATTATATTATGACGCACGTAAGCCCGTCTTTCTATCCACACCTCATATATAAATCTACGTATTATTTTCTAACAACAAAGGAAGCAGCTTAAACAATGTATTCAGTTTTTTTTTTTTTTTTTTTGAGGAAAGGAAGCAACTCAAGGGCAAAAAATAAATGGAAAGAAAAAAGCCCGCTAAGCACTGTATGATTCCTTTTAGCTCTTGTGGGACTGCGTCAGTTTAACCCACCACAGGCTCAAAGGGTCAAGGGGACGGAGATGAGCACAGCCGCCACGCGCAGCTATTTATTATATTATTTTTACAGTCACGGAAAAAGCTAAAAAAAAAACAAAAAAAAAACGCAAATATATGCTCCTATAAAAAGAGTTCAGCACCTGTCTATTATTATTTTTACAGTGAAGGAAACAGCTCAAGGAAATAAAAAAAAAAAACAATAATGAAAAACAGCCCGCAAATCACTGCTCCTATAAAAAAGAGTTAAGAGGAGTGGCCAAAAGAGGTCTAAATAGCTATAGCGTATGTGCTCCCAACTTTGCCTTATATCCGGTGTCTATGGTTTTGTACTTATCACGAAGGAAACGTTCTCTAGTGCATCTCTCTTTCCCTTTATCTATTATACCCACTAACTCATTGTCTTCACTGGTAAGGAAATCAGTATTATTTATTGAAGTCCTTGGTATGGCCAGTGTGTGATTATATACTTAAATCACGAAGGAAACGTTCTCTAGTGCATCTCTCTTTCCCTTTGTCTATTATATCCACTAACTCATTGTCTTCACTGGTAAGGAAATCAGTATTATTTCTTTAAGTCCTTGTTATAGCCAGTGTGTGATTTTGTACTTATAACGAAGGAAACATTCTCTAGTGCATCTCTCTTTCCCTTTATCTATTATACCCACTAACTCATTGTCTACACCGGTAAGGAAATCAGTATTATTTCTTTAAGTCCTTGTTATAGCCAGTGTGTGATTTTGTACTTATAACGAAGGAAACGTTCTCTAGTGCACCTTCTTCCCGTTATCTATTATCCACTAACTCATTGTCTTCACTGGTAAGGAAATCAGTATTATTTCTTGAAGTTCTTGCTATGGCCAGTGTGTGATTTTGTACTTATCACGAAGGAAACATTCTCTAGTGCACCTCCTTCCCGTTATCTATTATCCACTAACTTATTTTTGTCTTCACCGGTAAGGAAATCAGTATTATTTCTTGAAGTTCTTGCTATGGCCAGTGTGTGATTATGTACTTATCACGAAGGAAACATTCTCTAGTGCATCGCCATTTGCTCGTTATCTATTACCCACTAACTTATCATCTTTATCGAGAAGGAAACTTTGGCGCCCAGGCTTGTGGCTTATGCTATCTATGCTTTACCGATCCCTAATAATACTTAGCGCGGGGATTACTCTTCCATAAGCGCATTTACCGTAGCTTTCACGATTATTTAGTGATCGTAATTACATTCTGGGGGATGCGGTAATAACAGCTTTTCTCCGCGAGGCAAGAGTGAGGGAAGGCAAGCCACTCATTACGGGGTCGACGGGGAAGGCCTCGCCGCAGCACCCCCGCCCCCGACGCCTCCCTCGCCCCCCACCCGACGCCGCCGCCTGCTGCTTCCCTCCCCCTTCCTTCCTTCCTGTCTCCCTCCCTCCCTCCCTCAGCGGGGCCAATGGCTTCCTTCCCTCTCTCTCCACTTGCCTCCCTCTCTTCCTCTCTTCCTTTCATCACGCGACGCAGAGCCGTAAGTCCATATTGTTGGACGTATCAGTCTCCTACTACGACTTTTTTTTCCAATGCCACAAAGAAGATTAACCGGGTTTTCATGGTGATTTTAAACGTTCAAGACGGAGAGGTCGTGTAAAACTATCACTAGGATCACAAAACGGTCCATGGAAATCTCAGCAAGTTCTGATAGATGATTTTCAAACGGGCGAACTGAGGTGCCGATACGGTTAATAATACAGGGCAACGACTCTCTTCCCTCTCTCCACTTGCCTCCCTCTCTCCCTCTCTTCCTCCTTTCCTCACGCGACGCAAAGACCCTATTCTTCAACCTCTCTGCGCCCAAGTACACACATCCAACAAGGCTTTCGTAGGAGTTGTGGGCCTTTACATGGGTAGCTTTATGACCATGCTGTACGCTGCTCCAACAAAAGAAACCAGAACGAGAGGCCAGAGGAGAGGTCAATTTCGGGTGGAGAGGTGTCTTGATACTCTCCATGACCCTAGTGGTAGTTTGACCCTTCTTTTGTTACTATGAACCTGAAAACACACTCAAGAGAACCCGATTAACCTCTTTACAGACCTTTGGAAATAGTTGATTATTATGAAAGGTGGAAGAGTCTGATGATACCGACCACACACACACACACACACACACACACACACACACACGTTCCCACTCGAGTGTAAACCTTCCTCAATACGACACCGCTGCTATGAACGACAGATGGGAACGACAAACGACGCGGAAACAAACGACATACGTAAAGAGCGGCGTCAAAACGAAGGCTCCTCATGTGTATTAAAGAGTATACAAGAAGAAGGAGGAAGGAAAAAAGTGACGTCCTTTGTTCTTGTGTGTGTGTGTGTGTGTGTGTGTGTGTGTGTGTGTGTGTGTATTAATAACGATAAAACACACACACACACACACACAAACACACACACACACACACACGCGTCATTTCTTTGTTTTTGTTCCTCCTCCGTCTCGTCCTTATTCGCTTTCACTGCATCGCCCTGCCTCACCTTTCCCCCCCCTCCCCCCTGCCCCCCCTTCCTTCTCTTCCTCCTCCCCTCCCCATCCCTTTCTCAGCAAGCATTTCCTGTCCTGCTGGAGGCGTCCCGGCTATCCACTGTCCCGTCCCTACACCGCATCCGCCCTTGCCCTCCACCTCCCCCGCCCACGCCTCCGCCGCCGCCCGGATCACCTTCAGGAGGACACTTCGATCCGGTGATGGTTGTGGCGGTGGTGGTTATGGTAGTTGTTGTGGTAATGGTGATGATGATGGTGGTGGTATAGTGATTCTTTATACTTCAAGGCAACGAAGAATCAGTTGGTTGCAGTTGGTGGTGGTTATAGTAATTATGGTATCAGTGTAATTAGTGGTGGTGACGGTGGTAATCGTGATAGTAACAGTAGCGGTAGTGGTGGTTATGGCAGTAGTGATGTAACAGTAGTAGTGGTAGTAGTAGTTTTTTTTTTTTTTTTTTTTTACAGCAAAGGAGACAGTTCAAGGGCACAAAAAAAGTAAACATTAATAAAAAAAAGCCCGCTACTCGCTGCTCCTAAAAGAATCCAAAGAGGTGGCCGAAAGATAGGTCAGTCTCCAGGCGGTGGTAATGGTGACGGCGGCAGAAGTGACAGTAACATTACCTGGGTGACGGTGACAGTGATAGTTATTCCACACACTTCAAGGTAACGGGGTAAGAAGAGGGGAGCCGAGTGCCTGTCATCCTGTATTCAAGCGATGACCACGCACGCCACACGGACACCGAACACCAGGGACCAGATTCTCAAACACTTCCCCAAGCTCACATTTAACAAGGCTTTCCTAGGAGTTCCGGGGATTTCCAGGGGTAGCTTTGTGATCCTAGTGGCAGCTTAACCTTTCTTCTTTACCCTGAGCCTTAGGAAACACTCACTGGAACCCGATTGATCTCCTTTATGGCCTTTGAAAATAGGTGATATGAGAGGTGGGAGCGTCTGAGGATACCACCAACACAGCAGCACGAGGGATGAAGCTAAGTCGCAGATGTGTTGATAAGATGACAATGAGGAGGGTGAGTCGGCGGGGAACGGTCCACACACACACACACACACACACACACACAAACACTGATAATACTCTTAGGTGATGATGATGAGTTAACAAGGACGATGCACAGAGGGAAGGAAAAGTCAGCTCTCACCAACGGGGGTAAACAAACAACAAACAACGGCGAGAGGAAGTGAAGTGAAGAGATGGAATATTTATGGATGTGTTTTTTTATGGTATAAGAGAGAGGGAGGCCAAGAGCTAGATAAATACAAACGACAAAGCTCGCCATATGTTGTCCACGTATATATAAAGGGAGAAGAAAGAACAAGGATTAGATAGAAGAGACAAAAAGAACTCGCGATTTGCTCCTCCTATGTATAAAGAAAGAAGGAAAAGCAAAAGTTGGACAAAAACAGACAAAATGAGCCCGCAATATGCACTTCCCGTATATGTAGACAGAAGAAGAAGCAAGAAATAGACGGAAAAGACAAAAGGAACTCGCCATTTGCTCCTCCCGTGAAGAAAAAATGAAAAGCAAAAGTTGGACAAAAACAAACACAAAGAGAGCCCGCTATATCCACTTCCCGTATATGTAGACAGAGGAAAAAGCTACAGGAACAGACACAAAGACCTCGCAATACTTTCTTTCCTTACATAGAGAAGAAAATCCAATGCGCTAAACATACACACACTCACACAAAGAGCTCGCAAAATACTGTTCCCTTATATAAAGAAAGAAGAGAGTGCAGGAGGTAAACAACAACAAACAACAAAGCCAACAATATGCTGTTCCTATAAATACAGACAGATTGTGCCTCAGTGATTTAATCTATAGTCGACGAACACTAAGTTGGTCTAAAGCCCCTCCCCCTTCTTCCCCCTCCATCTATAATAACACTGACTCCTAACGCCAAGCTCCTATTATCCATTCAATCAGCTCCCGTACCTATGGAAGAGGGGGCGGGTTTTCTATAGGCCAAATTAAGGGAGTATTACACTGGGCAAATTTTCTGTGGATCTTCAGTCAAACCACGATTTCTGCTAGCGTGGTTCCCATTTGTTTCTTGTTATTGCTGATGATGATGATGGTGAGTAATACCGTCGTCTTTCAGTGAAATCTACCATAGCGTTGAAAGATCGTGGACACGTCAGAAAACCACGGAAATATAAGAACCACGCCGGCGGAAATCGTGGTTTGACTGAAGATCCACGGAAAATTTGCCCAGTGTAATAGTCCCTTTAAACATTTCGGCACCCAAGCACACATATTTGACAAGGCTTTCGTAGGATTTGTGGGGATTTCCAGGGGTAATTTTATGATCATGGTGGTAGTTTGACCCTTCTTCTGTACCATGAACATAAAAACAATCGTTATAACCCCCACTGAATTCCTTTTCGGCCTTAGGAAGTAGTTGATGTAAGAGGTGGAAGCGTATGAAACTACCCAACCTTAGTGTGCGGTGAATATAGTTAAGTTTCCCCGCTGACAATACGAAAACAACGGACAACCACAACAAGAGGAGGGTATCAGGACACCTCCCGAAACTGACCTATCTTTCGGCCACTCCTCTAACTCTTTTTAGGAGCAGTGAGTAGCGGGCTTTTTTTCCTATATTGATTCCTTTTTTATGCCCTTGAACTGACTCCTCTACAGTAAAAAAAAAAAAAGTAACGACGCTGACAACAGTACATAAACACAATAAGAGACGACCGCACTTAACAACAATGACGCTATGACAAAGAGGGCATAATCACGCTAATAATAACATTGGTGATAATAACATATAAAAGGCGGCAAGCGGAGTAATAATAACACAAACAATGGGAAATTTGGGCATCGCGTTTAGCATCTTCCTCTATTTCGCGTAGGAGGAGAAAGATTTTTGTGGATAACTGTGTGTATTTTAGTCCTTCCTTAGTCTGTGTGTCTCCTCTACCGTAAGAAAACATCACGGTAATAACAACAGTAATAACGGAGGTGATGATGATGATTATATAGCAAAGTGACAAGCGCATTTATATAAACTCTAACAATGACGTATACACTAATAACGGTGATGGCTGCAGTGCACTAAGTAGCCGGGAACCTTAGTAATAACAGCTGTGACAATACTACAAACGCAAGGGGATCAATACACGGAGCGGAGATGAAGGAGAGATATGACTCAGTTACCGCACCAAGCGACAAGGGAAGGAGCTAAAGAACATACTATCATTACTGACTCCTGCACGACATATAGACAGCCATGTTAAGAGAGAGACAGACGAGTGGGTAGACAGACTTGCAGGGGGTGAGACAATTACAACAGATAGGAAGATAGACACAGACATAGGTTGACAAATACAGACAAATGAGAAATCGAAAAAAAAACTGATTCTTGACGTAAATAAAGAGTTCCGTAATGAGAAAGGCAGGTGGGCCAGATAGATAAGCAGGGGGCAAGACAAATATAACAGACTACAGAATGATATGTTGACAGATAGACAAGTAAACAATCGAACAGAGAAAACAACACAGACGATAAACATACACACTTAGCCCTACAAACAAACAACCGTCACGAAGTAAACAACAGACACACACACACACACACAAACATCAGAAAGGCTCACGCTATGAATAACGAACGATCGGGGGAGATGTTATCACAGCGGCGCCAACCAACTGTTTAATGGGGCGAGCAGGCGTGGAAACGTGGGCCACCTCACTCCCCCGCTAACCCAGATCCCACCACTGACACCGCGGCCACTCGAAGCTGACATCATTTACTGGGTCACTCCTTGTTTACTAATACAGCTGAATGCATACATCAAACAGGAGGTTCACAGTTTTTAGTACTTTTAAGCGGCTTACATTTGGATCGATAATGGTAATGCTTAAAAATAATACTAGGTGAGATGTAGGGTTTGAGGATCTCTGCTCTGGATACTTGTGGTTAGCAATACAAGGCCAAGTTCCACAGTCCAACCTCGAAAGTTTGTAAGCTTCCAAACCAAACAGAATACACAACGAAAATTCCCTGTGTAGAGTGTGATGTTGATATAGAAGCAATGAAATTTGATGACGCAGCACAGGAAATCTTTTGAATGTAGGGCGTTGAGGAAGAAAAAAATCACACACACACACACACACACACACACACACACAAAAACAAAACAAAACAGACCATTATGGAAAATATTGTATGCTTTGGGTGCTTACAAAGACTTGCACCGTGTTGGAATGGAACTGCCTCTAACACATGAAGAAATAACGGTGACGGTGAAGGGTAAGGTTAGTATAAGAGAAAGCCCCCTCTATAGGCCTTGGGGTATAGGATGTGCTGGCAACGAAGGGCAGGAGGGGGGAACATGACAGGCCCTATGCTTGTAGTGAAGGGAACTGACAGGTGCATGGTAATGACTGGTATTCAAGGCCAGTGTACAGGGGTGTGGTGTCGACAGGGATTTGGAAGGGCAATGTAGAGGGGTGTGGCAGGGGTGTGGTGCTCAGACCCAACGTGCAAGGGCGTGACAGGGGTGTGGTGGTAGGGGTGTTCAGGGTCAAGGTGCAAGGGTGTGACAGAAACGTGATGAGCTAGTATGCAAGGGTGTGACAGGGGTGTGAATGGCCAGTTTGCAAGAGTGTGACAGGGGTGATAAAGGCCAGTTTGCAAGGGTGTGACAGGGGTGATAAAGGCCAGTTTGCAAGGGTGTGACAGGGGTGATAAAGGCCAGTTTGCAAGGGTGTGACAGGGGTGATAAAGGCCAGTTTGCAAGGGTGTGACAGGGGTGATAAAGGCCAGTTTGCAAGGGTGTGACAGGGATGTGAAGAGCCACTGTGCAAGGATGTGACAGGGATGTGGTGGTGACAGAGTTGTTCAGGGGTAGTGTACAGGGATGTGGTGGTGACAGAGTTGTTCAGGGGTAGTGTACAGGGGTGTGACAGGTGTGGTGTGGTGTGATGGGACAGCGTGCAGGGATGTGGCAGTAGGGATATGACAGTGACAGGAATATGAATGGCCAATGTGCAGGGGAATGGTGTGGGTATGGATATGGGTGTTCAGAGAAGGAGAAAGGGGATGTGGCAGGGGTGTGACGGCCGTAGGGATGTGACTGTAGGGGCGTGGCAGCAGGGACATAACAGTGACAGGGGAAGGGGGTGTATTAAGGGTCGGCGTGGAGGGGGGTATAGGAGTGTGTGACAGAGCTGGTATTATGATATGAAGGAGATAACGTAAACAAGAGCTCCCCCCTCCTTCTTCCGTCTCCTCCTCTTGTCGTTCCCTTCATCCTCGCCCTCCCTTTCTTTCCTACTGCATACGTTATCGCACTCCTTCATCATTCTTTATCCTTGAACACTCTTATCTTTTCACTCCTGTTTTATTTTGCTTTAACCGATACGCATTCCTTCCTATATCTCTTTCTATTTGCATGATTTGTGTTCCCTGTCTTTGTGTATATTACCCCCGTCATCATCCTCATCCATCGCTGTCCCTCTCTCCTCTCTTCCTCCACTCTTTTTATCCTTCTTTCCTTCTTCCCTCTTCATCTTACGTCTTTCCCCTTTCCCTTTCCTACATAATTTCCTCCCCTCTGTCCCTCATTCGTTCCTTCACCCTCTGCCTCACCCCTATCCTTCTTTGCATGCTTTTTTTTTTCCTTCCTTCCTCCTTATGTTCTTGTGTTCTTATCTCTCTATCTTCTAGTGTTCCCCCCTCCCCCATTTGCATATTGTTGTTCTCTTTTTTTCTGACTTCGTTTCCTCTTCCTCCCTCCTTCCCTTTCTTCGTAACATTTCTCCTCCCACGTGTTCCTTTTTTGTTCTTCTTTATTTCTTTCTTTAACTCTGCGTCACGCCCCTTCCCATATTTGTTTTTTCTTTACTTTTATTTTCCCTTCGTATCTTCCTCTTCCTCTTCCTCCTCCTCCTCCTTCTCTTTCTTTTTCTCCACCATTTTTGCATTTTTTTTTTCTTCCCACTTCTCTTCCTCCTTCTCCTCTTCCTCGACCTCTCTTTGCATATCTTTTTCTTTCCTCTTTCTCCTCCTCCTCCTGTTTATCGATCACTCTCTGCACATCTGTTATTTTTTCCTCTTATTTTCCTCTTCATCCTCCTCCTTCTTCTCTTCCTAGACCACACTTTGTATATCGGTTTATCTCTCCTTTTCTCTTTTCCCCTACGTATCATCCTCCTCCTCCTCCTCCTCCTCTCTCTCGACCTCTCTTTGCAATCATTTTCTTTCCTATTTTTTTCCCTACGTATCCTCCTCCTCCTCCTTCTCTCTCTCGACCTCTCTTTGCAATCATTTTCTTTCCTATTTTTTTCCCTACGTATCCTCCTCCTCCTCCTTCTCTCTCTCGACCTCTCTTTGCAATCATTTTCTTTCCTATTTTTTCCCTACATATCCTCCTCCTCCTCCTCCTTCTCGGCCTCAATTCCCCCTAAACACGTCATTCCCCGCTCACCTTGTCTTCCAACTCTCTTTTTTCCTTCAAAGTTGCATGCACTCCCTCCCTTTCTCATGATATTTACCTTTACCTGTCATTTTCCTTCTTTTACGTGTTCACTTTCGCTTTTCCTACATTGCTCTCATCTCCTTTGTCCTTCTTATCTCCACTTTCTCTTTTCATTATTTTTTCCTCCTTTTCTCTTGTATTGTTTTTTTTCTCTTTTCCTTTTAATTTTGTTTCCACTTTCCTTTCACTCTATCCACTTCCTCCTCACTTCCCTTCCTTCCCCTCTATCCTACGGTACCTCTGCCCCTCTTTTCCCAACATGTATTCCTTTGTCCCCGACCCATTCCTTTTATTCCATCTCCACTTCTCTTTCACTCTATTCTCCTCTTCACTTCCTTTAGTCCTCCCTCCTTCCTCTTCTCCCCGTCTATCCAACCTTTCCTCCCTTCTTCCCTCTTCATCCTACCCCTTTCCCCTTTCCCTTTCCTTCATTTTCCCCCACTGTTCCCCATTCGTTCCTTCCCCCTCTACCCACCTCTCTATTCCCCTTTCACCCTATCCTTTCTCTCCTTCCTTTTTCCCCCCTTCCGTTCCTTCTTCCCTCTCCATCCTACTCTTCCCTTCTTTCCCTTTCCTACATTTTTCCCCAGCTGCTCCCCTTCCGTTCCTTCCCGTCGCACCTGGCCGCCAGCCGCCACACCGGACGCTGGGTGAAAGGTGAATCCTACCTGCCCCACCGGTACAGACAAACACAGGCAGGTGAGGGTCAGTGGGGAGTGGGGAGGAAGGACAAACAGACGCCATTCAGTCACACAGACGGATATGCAGAGGAAGAGGATGACGTATGCAGACACAATTTTTTGGGATACACAGACAAACAGACAGGAGAAGCATAAGAAGCAGACGCCGTTCATTTGATGCGGTTAAACAGACAGGTAAACGGAAAGACAGATAGGCAGGTAGACGTATGCAGGCACTAGTGACTTGGGAGACAGACAGACAGACAAATAGACAGACAGGCAGGGGAAGGGAAGGGAGCAGGCATCGCCCAATTGTTGAGGTTAGACAGACAAAAGGATAGATAGAGACATACAGATACAGACAGAGGCACATGCATCCAGTGAGGAGAAACAGACAGACAGACATACGGAAAGAAAATGGACAGACACAGACAGTTAACAGATATAGAGACATACATCCAGGGTGATAAGAAAAGAAAGATGCATCATATGATTAGGCAGACAAACAGACAGACATGTAAATAGACAAAGACAGGTGGGCAGACAGACTTACAGATGGAGACAGATCACACTCTCAGATAGACGCAGACATAAACAAACAGACAGCCGAGGAGAGATAAGCAAACAAGCGGAAGAGTAAACAAACTGAAGTATTTGGGAAGCACATATTCGGAAACATTATATAGTCACCTGTTAAAGAAAATAAACAAAGAAAGAAAAAAAGAGAAAGAAAAGGTCATAAATACAAACATACAAAAGATAATAAAAGTCACAAAAAAAAAAAACGCTAACAGGATAAAGACAAAGAAAAACTACACACACACAAACATACAGGTCATCAGAGTGACTTAAAATACACACACCTGACATTAAGTAAAGAGCAAAACAACACACACACACACACACACACACACACACACACACACACACACACACACACACACACACACACAGGTGGATATGATTGTAGTGATTGTGATATGAAAGTGTATAATAAAAATGGTGGTGGTTGTGATGATGGTGATGATGGTGGTGGTGGTGGTGGTGGTGGTAGTGGTGGTGGAGGTGATGGTGGTGGAGGTGAAAGAATACACGAAACAGAGGGAACGACAGACATAAAATATACAGACAGACAGACACAGATGATGCAGAACGGCCCACGCCTCATCACCTGAGACACTAACATCCCTCTCCATCACCCCGCCCCCCTCACATGGACCCCCCCCCCCACTCTCTCTCTCTCTCTCTCTCTCTCTCTCTCTCTCTCTCTCTCTCTCTCTCTCTCTCTCTCTCTCTCTCTCTCTCTCTCTCTCTCCCTCCACTTCGATCTCCCCTCTTCCCCCTCCCTCCCTCCCTCATTCCCATCACCTCTGCCCCATCTTTTCCCTTCCTACCCCTCCATCGTCCACCTCCTCCAATCTTCCCGATCCCTCTTACCTCCCTCCACTCTTCCAACCCAACTTTATATCTATCTCCCCTTCCCCCTCTAACCCTTCTTCCCTATTCTTCCCATTACGTCTCTCCTTCTACCCCCTACCAATCCCCATTCAATTCTATCTCCCCTCCCCCCCGTCTCCCTCCCTCCCCCTCCCATCCCCTTTCTCCCACCTTCGACTTCAACGCCCCAACAAAGACTTGCAGACAGACACTTACCCAGACCAACGCTCGGCCCCTTTCTCCTCCCACCTCTCCCACTTCCTCTTCCTCCCCATCCCTCATCCCCCCCTCTGCACCCCATGCCCCGCCGGATGCGTTATGGCGGGGCAACATTCCTTCCTTCCTCCTCCCCCTCCTCCTCCTCCTCCTCCTGCTCTTCCTTTACCTTTTACCTGGCGAGGGAGAGCGAGAGAAAGAGAGAGAGAGAGGGAGAGGTAGAGGGTGTGTGTCCCGCCCCACTCTCTTTTTCTCTCTCTTCCTCCCCGGCCCTCCCCATACCTCCTCTCCCCCCCCACCCACCCCACCCCCCAAGTATCGTTTCCATGGTAACTATTCGCCCCATTATGACAACACAGCCGTTAGTAGTAGCAGTAGTAGTAGTAGTAGTAGTAGTAGTAGTAGTATTTCAGTAGCTATCGGTATTGTGTGTGTGTGTTCGTTTGTGTGTTTTGGAGATTTTGAAAGTCTATTGTTTGGTGTATGAGAGAGGGGGAAACATGTGTGTGTGTGTGTGTGTGTGTGTGTGTGTGTGTGTGTGTGTGTGTCTCAGCACGTCCACATAAGCAACAGAGCAATCGATACCTACATCATGACTCACTCACTCACTCACTCACCTGCCCTTTCCCCTCCTCCACAACCCCCCCCCCCCTTCTTAACACATACTCTTCCACCACTTTCCCACTTCAGTACCATTACTCATGCGTCTTATTCCTTTCCCCTCACACTATAGCCACCACTTTGCTTGCTCCTACCTCTGATTACACTCTCTCAGGACTTCTACTTCTCATAGCAAACACCTACATAATGAAAGGTACTCAGACCAAAAGAAGAGAAAGTGTTACCGTACCTGTATTAATTTTACATGTACGTCCCTTTAAAAACAATTACACCGAAAGATAATGATAAAAACAATGTCATTATAAGCTCGTATTCTTCAGAAGTCCAACACACAATTTAACTTCCTCGCTGACACACACGATTCCACGAGTAATTTTGTCATCATGAAATTCAAGTGACACACACACACACACACACACACACACACACACACACACACACACACACACACACACACACACACACACACACACACACACATACATTCACGTAGTAGTAATATATCCAACTTCTCAATATTAACAAAGGTGTGACATAATTATTCAGGTTGTCACGTGGAGAGCCAATCAGGTTAATGAGATGATGATGATGATAATTATGATTCAACCCGTACACTAATAAACATATCATTCACGTAGGTATACCATGTCCCGCTTCCTTCATGTTAAAGAGTCTGTGGCAGGTACGGCGATCTCGGGACAAGACGTGAGAGCCCAGCCAAGTAAGAGAAAGAGAGAGGAGGAGAGGGTCGAACCTTGATCAATAGTTATCTACCTACTAACGGGGGGGTGAGGCGCTGGTCTGTAGGGATTGTGTATATAGAGGTGTGTAGAGTGTATGTGTTAGAGTGCTTAGTTTCGTGTCACAATGTTTAGATGAAGTCAGAGGTGCTCGGGTATATTCAGCACATTTCTATATACATAATACCTATACATACCAGTGCATGACGAGGACCGATGATAGATAGATAGATAGGTAGGTAGAGATGGAAAGATAGATAGATAAATAGATACAAATACATACATACAGATAGATGGATGAATACATACACGTTTACTGGCCACATACTGTTGCAAGATTTAGCTAAACATTTTAAATATAATATGCAGACACATAGATAGATAGGTACATATAGATAGATGGACAGATACATATACAGGTAGATATAACTTTTCTGGCCACACATTGCTGCAAGACTTAGCTAAACATTCTAGACATAACACTCTTCAAGGTGAGCGTGACATTCAAGCAAACAGTCCTTCAGAACATGACGGAGTATGTAAACCTTCATTTGGGGGGTCCACTATGCGGGACGATATTCTGTACGTAATGTTAAAATCTTATACAATTCAACTTAACCGGTTACACGATATAGAGATTGATGGAGAGATACAGACGGAAGGATAGATAGATAAACAGAGAACTAGGTCAACAAAAGGGGGCAGGCACAAAGTTTACATGAAGTTTCAAATATCAAATAGCCACTTCAGTTCAGTTGTTTTCCTATCAACCGCAAATGGAGACACCCAAAAGCTACATATCAATGGTGTGTGTGTGTGTGTGTGTGTGTGTGTGTGTGTGTGTGTGTGTGTGTGTGTGTGTGGAGAGGGGGGGGAGTGGAAAAAAGCGACCCAACAACTATGTTCATAAAGCTCCTAATGTTGAAATGGCAGTATAGTCTCCAAAAAGCTACATATGAACTGTTGGAAATATTAAATAAAATGGGAAAAACGGACCAGGAAACTCAACTATTTCCATCAAGTTCCAAATGTTGAAAGGCCAGCATGATATAGTTTTAAAAAGGAAAACAAAATAACCAGTAAACCCAATCTTTTCATGAAGGTCCTAATGGGAAAAGGCCAGTTATAATAGTCTCCAAAAAGGGAAAGGTGTGTTAAAAAGGGAAAGAACCGACCAGGAAACGTAACTATTTTCATAAACGGGCAGATGTGTAAAGGCCAACGTACAGTCTCCTTTGTCTGGTCTGGTCCCCGAGGCTTATCGCAACCACTTCCCTCTCCTCGGCGCTACACGTGTACTGCACAGCCTTGGACGCGACACACACAGGACTGATACAGATCTCCCGACATTACCACCGCGCACCCCCCAACTCTTCACCAACACACAGACTCCCACACTCTTTCACACACCCACACATACACCCACACCTATCTCACTGCTGCTACACTACACATACTACAACAAAAACAACGATAAAAACAAAACCAATAACAAACAAAAGAATCTGACCACACACACACACACACACACACGTTCATACCACAAATGCGTGACTCTTATACTGTGGGAACAACACACACCCAACACCACTTCAACACACAACAAACACACCTTAACACTTATTATTATTCTCTTCCCATGGTAATAACACACAATCGAATCCCTGCCGTGAATTTCCCTTCCTCCTTGTTGATAATTTCACGCACACGCACACAGACATAGATAGATAGATGGATGAATAGATAGAGAGATAGTTTATTGATCACAGTTTCTATAAAATTTGAATTACTTCTTACATACAAAAAGTCCCATAGAATATACACTTAAAATACGTGACACCTAACACACACACACACACACACACACACACACACACACACAGAGGAAAGGTTATAATATTTCGACATCACAAAGAACGAGATTTAGGTAAGAATATATTAGCTTTTCATTCATTAACAGGTTGCCTTTAAAATCTGTAAAATTCCTCGTGAAAATCAAATATTGCGACCGATATACAAATGGAAGTAAAAGTAAACTATCTGTAGGTCATAAACACACTTCCCCACTTCGGTTTCCCCTTTCCTTCACCCCCACACGATTTAGATAGGATTATATTAACTCCTCTTTTATTGACACGCTGACCTTTAAAATCAGTAAAATTCCTTGTGAACATCAAATACTGTAACTAATATATAAATGCTATCAAGGGTAAACTGTCTGTAGGTAATAACACTCCCCACTTTGATTCCACTTTGATTATGTTAACTTTTCATCTATTAACAGGCTGACCTTTAAAATACGTAAAATTCCTTGTGAACATCAAATACTGTAACTAATATATAAATACTATCAAGGGTAAACTGTCTGTAGGTCATAAACACTCCCCACTTTGATTATGTTAACTCTTCATCTATTAACAGGCTGACCTTTAAAATACGTAAAATTCCTTGTGAAAATCAAATATTGTGAATGGTATATAAATGGCATCAATATTAAAGTGTCTGGGGGTCACAAACACACCCCACTTCAATTCACCTTCCCCTCCCTCCCACGATTTAGAAAGGATTACTTTAACTCATCTATTAACAGGCTGACCTTTAAAATACCGTACGTAAAATTCCTTGTGAAAATCAAATATTGCGACTGGTATATAAATGACATCAATATCAAAGTGTCTGGGGGTCATAAACACTTCCCACCTCAATTTCCCTTCCCTCCCCACTCCCCTCTCCTCCATCCCAGTGTTCGAATCCCCCCACAGTGCATCACGGTGACATTATAGACGATTAGAACACAAACAATGGGTAATTTGTTTGTGTTTTTTTTTATTTCTCTTCTTCTTCTGGGAGGCCATTAATCAGGAGCTTTTGTGGAATGCAGGAACGTCATGCACGACCGACGACGCCGCGAAGATGAGCAGCTGGTGTGTGTGTGTGTGTGTGTGAGAGAGAGAGAGAGAGAGAGAGAGAGAGAGAGAGAGAGAGAGAGAGAGAGAGAGAGAAGCGACGTTATACAGAATCAGACGATACTAATTTTTTTTTCATAATGACATCGAACCCAAACCAAAGATCTTGTTAACGAAGTAAAAAAAATAAAAATAATAATGTTCCACCAAGTCATAACATTAATTTCTCTTGCAGCCTTTCTTTTTTTTTTTTTATAGTAATCAATTAAGAGACTGATACGAGGTTATGAGCAGCCTGGCAAGGAATTATTAGATTCTCCTGTCACGTACGACTTTGAATAATTATCGTACTGACAGACTAACCCATTAATTTGCCGTGTGCTAAACAACGTTACGGATTACTGAAGATTCTAACACACACACACACACACACAAAAAAAAAAAAAACGTTACAGGTAATTGAATGTTCTAATGATTGTAAATAAGAAAAAAAAAAGGTTCCCGTCTCTCCTTACTCTTTCCTTTCTTGTCGTATCTCTTTCTCCTTTCTCTTCTTCCTTCCTGCTATTTATGTGTTCTATCTACCCATCTTTCCTTCCTTTTTACTTTCATCGTGTACTCTCTGTTATTCCTTCCTTACTTTATTTTTCCTAACACTGTCCTTTCCATTCTTCCTTCCTTCTATTTCTACGTTCTTCCTTTTCTTCCTTCCTTCTTTCTTATTTTCATCGTGCATGTCCTTTTTTATCATTCCTTCCTTTTTTTCCTTCCTTCCTTTCTTTTTCCTAACACTATCCTTTCCATTCTTCCTTCCTTCTATTTCTGCGTTCTTCCTATTCTTCCTTCCTTCCTTCTTCCTATCATTGCGCCCTATACAATCTTCCTTCATTTCTTCCTTTCATTAACATATTTGGTGCCGTTATTAAAGGTTTGTATGAGGAACAAAGACGAAGGTATATACGCAATTAAGTAATGTTGTGACTCATCCGTCTAAATAACTTAAAATATCAAATAAAAGAATAAATATGCATAGACGAACCATATCATCCGTGTGTAACGATTAATTATACGTTATGAGTGGTGAGGACGTTAAGGAGTCACATATGAGGGATTGTCAGGCCACACGATCACCAAGCCTCCTCCTCCTCCTCCTCCTCCTCCTTCTCCTCCTCTTCCTCCTCCTGAACAATTAATCACAATGACGAGGCACAAATTCGCAAGCCGCCGCACAGCCATAAATTTCAATGTTCCTGCGGCCCGTCAGTTTATTTTCTTTTTCCTTACTTTTCTTGTTCTTCTATAAGCTCGGCGTCTCCTTAAAGATCTTGTTAGTTTTTTCTTTGATGATGTTTTTTAGTGTGTTGTGTGATGTGCTGTTGGGTGGGGTGGGATGGGGTGTTGTGTGGGGTGATGTGATGTGATGGGCTGTGTGTGTGTGTGTGTGTGTGTGCGAGAGCTTCATCAAACCGTGAAGTGCTTAAATTTCTTTTACATTTTCCTCTTATTCTCATCATATGGTGTTTCGGTTTCTATATAAACTCTAGTGACTTTTCTTTAAACTAACTTACTAAAGTGACATTGTTCTATTGCATCTGTAAGGTTCATTGTAGACAGATAACGTGAAAGTATTGGTGGCGTCCATAAGTTTTTTTTCTTCTTTATTTTTTATTTTTTCGTTGCTGTTATCTTTTGCCCTTGAGCTGTCTCCCTTGATGTAAAAAAAAAAAATAGATAAAAAAAAACCGGAGTGTAAATACGTATTGAGTCCATTGGGAAGATTAAGTTAATTAAGTAGTAACCCACGGAACCTTAAGTGGCTCTAACTACACTGCCTTGCGTCAGTACTACATTCCCGAGCCAAATCCATGAGCCTTTGTATCCCACTTGTGAGGAACGCTAACGATGCATGAACACAGATAGGCAAGCACTGACCAGAACTACGCAGAAAAACACAACCGATGCCTTACTTTACTATTGCATTCCCAGGACGGACCGAAGAGCTTTTACATGTCTACTCGTGAAGAACCTAAGAGCCTTTATGTATCTAGAAGCCCATATGTTGAAAGTCCAGCATCACTTACTCATTCTCAGGACAGACCGAAGAGCCTTGATATAGCCTATGTACTCTTGAAGAACCTAAGAGTCTTAATGTATCTAGAGATCTGTATGTTGAAAGCACAGCATATAATATTCAGAGAGAGAGAGAGAGAGAGAGAGAGAGAGAGAGAGAGAGAGAGAGAGATGACCAGTAAACTCGACTCATGAAGGTCCTAATCCTAACTCTGTCACACATGAACAGAAACAAAACATCACGGTGCAGCCTAGCGTGTGAAAGCTGGGAAGATTTATCAGCTATATTGCCTTACTTCACTTCACCTTCCCGAGACACGCCTAACTGCCTTGCCTTCATAGCTTCAAGTGAGAGGAACTTTTCACACACGGACACATACATAGAAACCAAGGTGCAGTCTAGCATGTGATGGGTGGAAGTAGGCTATTTATCTACTACACTGCCTTTCCTCGCTATAACATTCCCGGGATACATCTAAGAGCTTTTAAATCTGCAAGTGAGAGGAACTTTTCACACACGGACAAATAAATAGAAGCCAAGGTGCAGTCTAGCATGTGATGGGCTGGAAGTAGGCTATTTATCTACTGAACAGCCTTTCCTCGCTATATCATTCCTGGGATACATCTAAGAGCCTTTAAATCAGTAAGTGAGAGGAACTTTTAGACACACTGAAACACATGCAAGCAAGGTGAAGTAGGCTATTTATCTACTGCACTGCCTTTCCTCGCTATCACATTCCCGGGATGCATCTCAGAGCCTTAATTTAAATCTGCAAGTGAGAGGAACTTTTTGACACACGGAAACACATATGCAAGCAAGGTGAAGTCTAGTATGTGATGGGGTGGAAGTAGGCTATTCATCTACTGCACTGCCTTTCCTTGCTATAACATTCCCATTATACATCTGAGAGCCGTTAAATCAGCTCTCCATCCCACTTCCCTTGTGAAAAACTCTTACGATACATCCATGGACACAGTGAACCAAGCACGATGCAGTCTTGGGCAATGCTAACACCCCGACTAAACCGCATTACTCTATTATTAAATTCTTAAGATAATGCTAAGAGTCATTACGTCCACGTTAGTGACGATTTCTCAAAATACATGAAGTTATGAACACTAGACAAGGAAACTCAGTGAAGGCTTGGGCAATGTTGGACGCTCGACTAAACTTAATTATTTTCCTGTTATTGAACTCCTAAGACACAGCTAAGAGCCTTTAATTAAATTCCCCATTGTGAAGAACTCTAATAATACAATGATGAACCCACGCAAGCAAGCACAGTGCGGTCTTGGGCAATACTGACCGCTCGGCAAAACTGCATTACTGCTTTATTACACTTTTAAGACACAGCTAAGACGCTTTATATCTTCGTTTGTGAGTAATTCTTAAGATACACGAAGTTATGATATGAGCACACAAGCAAAAGCATGCACGGTCGAGTCTTGGCAAATGTTAAACACAAGACTAAACTTAATTACTTTCCTATTAATACACTCGTAAGACACAGCTAAGAGTCATTAATTAAATCCCCCTTGTGAAGAACACTTGCTCTACAACGATGAACACAGTACGGCAAGCACGGTGCAATCTAAGGCAATGTTGAACGCTCCACTAAACTGCACCACTGTCTTATATTACAATCCCAAGGCACAGCTGAGAGTCTATACCTCTTCTTTAGTCGTCTATATCTTCATCTCTTAAGACACACGAGGTTATGAACACAAGCAAAGGCAAGCACGGTGCAGTCTTGAGTAGAAGGATGCGAGGAGCGATGGTTGGAAGTATTTAGCAACCAACTGTCAGACGTTCCTTTTAAATTCGTATTTTTCCATCAGCGGCGACTCGAACAAGACAGATAACTGGATGGCATACACTCGAGGAGGCCTCACCCAAAGCCGAAACAAGACGTCAAGAAGGAAGGTTAAGTGAGAGGAGGAGGAGGAGATTGAGGAGAAGGTGCAGCATCATGGAGTGGAGAGCTTGTGGTATCCTGAGGCCGGGAAAAGTGTGAAGGCCTGGCTGGCTAACTATTAAGGTCACATAGAATAGGGGTCACCGCGAGACGTGTAGGTGGCCGGACTCCAGGTTTCCAAAGCGCCGTGACTTGTTCTGCATATTAACACATACACTGACATGCATACACACATACATGAAGAGATAGAATGCGGGTACTCACTTGTGCAACGAATGGTCTTATGTCCCGGGTGGTAATATCCAGAAAAGAGGTAACACGGGTACACAAAATATCCCTCCGGCACTCCACTAAGCGTTATGAGGTCTGGAATAACGTCAGTAATGGTGCCTAAGACCGGACGCTCCCCGCTGCACCGTCACAGATCCACCGCGCACGCTGCCACGACTCGACTGACGACCTCGCCAGCTGCTCGCCTCCACGCCACAGGTGCCGCGCGTTCATTTTTACCTCTCTTATTTTTGACGTTCAGCAGCGAGGCAGGTCTGGTGGGTCTGGCCGCCGCGTGCTGATGCTGATGGTGATGGTTATGGTGATGATAGTGGTGGTGGTGGTGATGATGGTGAGGGAGATGGCTCTATGGTGGTGATGCACGTTATACGAAAACTTCAATGAACCTAACGTAATAATCCATGCCCAAAACTTTCACACACACACACACACACACACACACACACACACACACACACACACAAAGATTGTCCATTTCAAAAACTTCAATTAAATCAAAGTTGAATTGGACCGATTGAGACTCAGAGGCGGGACCCAAGAAACATAGCTAATTTCCTATATGCCACAAATAGGTTAACACACACACACACACACACACACACACACACACACACACACACACACACACACACCTAAACGTACATATTTTCCATCATCTACCACATCTGTTCAGTTCCAACCATACTATCAACGCCTTCCCACAAAAACCTACAGGTACTGACTGCAAGGTTACATGTACAGTAATACTTCTAGACATGTCTAAAAATAAAATGAAAATGTTTGGAATAACAGTAAAATAAAGTCAGGTCAGTGTGATAAAATTAAAAGCAGTACAAAAATATTATGCTTGCTGGTATTGTCTTTTTTTTAATACATACATAGAAATAACAGTTTATCTACCTATCTCTATTCATCTATCTACCTATCCATCTATCTAAAGCTTTTTTTCTTTCCGGGAACTCTCCTTTAATGCCCTTGACGGTGTGGCCATGGCAGCAGTCTTGTTCTTATTCATATATGACAATTTCACAAGAGTCACATACTCCCACCTAGACATGCATTCTCAACCATATCAATCTACCTTACCAGTGGGCAGGACAGGCACCATTGTTCATGTTGGAGCAGTAGTAGGTGTACCCCACTACTGGTCTCACCCCTGCCAGACCTCCTCTTCTCACGGAGTCTCACCAAATCCCCCTCCAGCTTTCTGACCTCATGCGGTAACCAAGGCAGTCGATGAACCTTCAAGAGGCTCAGGACATTCCAGGAACCCACACACAGTCCCTCTGAAGTTTAACCCCGAGTCCTACAGGCGGGTGCCACGGTTGCACCACCATGGCTCGAAAAAAGGGTCTAATGGGCCCCTTCCCCCTTTGAGATGCAGGGGTTCCTTCCTCTCATACTCCTCCCTATGTCCCTTCTGAACCCTCCACCTGCTGCTACCTTTTCTCTCTCTCTCTCACCAGTCAATCCTCTCCACTAAACTCCCATTTGACAGTACATACATAAATAACAATAACATAAAGCTGATTACTGGTGCCTTAACAGGTGTACTTACAGCAGCTGGCAGGTGTTGTGGTGAGGCTCCTCTGGTACACTCACAGGCCACCCAGAGGCAGGACACAGCAGCAATGACCTGAAACAAAGGCCGGAGTTACTCACAAAACGCAGAATTTCCATATACTAAACTTCCGATACTTATTCATGTAGATTATTATGTACCATTACATGTAATAATCTTAAGTATATGTGTATGTTGCCTTAGTGAATGAACTGTGTGTATCCTTGGTAGTAGCTGGCATGGTGGGCAGAGACTTTAGTATGTAATGGATGGGCTCATAAAGAGGATGTTGATATGATATAAGTTTTTTACTACCCAAGTCGAGTGGATATATGCAGCTATTGTAAGCATTTGTTTTCAAAATTGTTAATAAAATATTTAATTAGAAACCTAAAACTAGTGCCATTAAAATATCTAGACTATAATGTTGAAAGATAAATGGTAAAGATCAGATATCAATGAACAGAAAAACATTTAATTTACTGGTCTTGGAGGCAGAGATATAGATAAAACAGAGTAAACAAATTGAGTGATGCCTATGCAAGATTAAGAGGTGAGAGAATCTGAATGTGGATAATAACAAGAATGATAAGCATGAATTTCAATACTCATTGTAAATCTTCTTACAGATAAACCGATTCAGATGTGAAGTGAGACTTGGCTGGAAAATGGGAGGATTTGATGAACTCTTTGAAAGTTGTACAGTTCTTACTGATAAAGATTAAGAACAATTTGAACAAGCATTTTAGATTAATGTGGTGTGTTTAAAAGCAACAAACCTCAAATACCTTTACTGTGGAGCTACTTATGGGACTGAGAAGAATTAACTGCCATGATGTAAATATTTGAAGAATAAATTTGTTTGAAAAAATATTAATTGAATAAGCACTGACAACAAAACATCATCAGCTTCATGGACCTCATTTTCTGTAGTGGCCAGGTGAAGTAAACAAGAAAAAGTAATAAATATTTAAATAATGTATTTTAGAAGGAAGAATAAAATATCAGCCAGTGAAAGGGACCTGCTACAACATACACCCTACTGACTACAACACAGTCACTAAACCAACATTGTTCGGCAGCTTATAAAAAAAATATATGAGATGGACTCTGATTAGATAAAAATGTAACTATAATTCAATCATGCTGCTTGGTAATGGAATTTTTAAACTTCAGTCTATTAGTTGTCAACTCTCCCATGAATTACTTCCACTCCATGCTATCACACAATCTTTTACTATCTTGCTATCTTCTAAACTCTAGCTTCACCTGTGGTAGTCTGGCAAGCAGTGTTGCCAACTCAAAATTTATAAATCCGCTAGGATGGCCTAAAAAATCCGCCAGATGATAGGTGAACGTGAAACTATAAAAAATTGCTGCCAGATTGGCCTTGAAAATCCGTCAGTTACTCTTGTCAATTCTAAGATTTTTCCCGCTAGATTAACATGCAATGCCGCCAGATTTAGCAAAAAATCCGCTAAAATGGCATCACTGCTGGCAAGACATCTCAGGGCTAACATTGTCATACGCACACAAGTAATGATATTCAATTGAAGTTATTGCTAAAATCGTTAAATAATTCATGTTCTTTGCAGTAATTATGGCTCAGATATCGAAAAATAGTGTGGTGAGCAATGTTGCCAGATTGTCGTACTCTGCCTCTTATGTTTGCCAATTTCCGACCCCAAAACTGCTTTCATCACCCAAATAACTGCCTTCATATATGGTTATCGTTGAAATGGTGGATTATTTGTGTTTCTTGGCAACATTTATGGGCCAGGTATATACCGGTATATACGAGGGTCTGAGTACGACAATCAGGCAAAAGTGGCGGTGAGTACGATAATCTGGTGGCGTTGTTCACTTGCTCGTTCACCGCAGCTGAGAGAAAACGCGATGTGGGTGCTCTTGACTTTTTTCCACAAATTTACTGGGGAAGCAAGTGATATTTGATTAGTGTGTCCGCCATTAAGTTACCTCACGACCCAAGACTGTGAAAACACGTAAATGTTTCGATTGATACAGTAGCCGAGCTGTGTCATGGCCGCCGTTGCCAGATTATCGTACTCAGAGCCTAGTATTTACCGGTTTTTAACGCCTAACTATTGCCAAGAAACATCAGGAATTAACTATTTTAACGATAGATATAAATGAATCTAGTTAATGGGGCCCAGGAGACAGTTTTTTGGGTTGGAAGTTGGTAGATATATGAGGCTGAGTACGATAATCTGGCACCGTCGTAAATTAATGGCCGCCACGACACGCCCCCTCACTGATCACCTCGGCCCGGAGTGTGACAGCTCTGCCCCTCCCGGTGAGTGTAGCCTAATATTATGTGTTTGACGTGTTTATTGTGCTTAGTGCCCATGGTCAGCAGTCCATCCCCTGACATGGGTCGGGTGGGGCCTATAACACCTCCCTGCCAAGACCTAACCATTGATGCATCCGCGCCACGTTAACCTGGCGCCCGTGAGTGGTGCAGGGCAAGTCTACGGGACCCCTGCATCTCAAAGTGAGGGAGGAGCCCCAGCCCCTCGTTTTGTGATGGGGGTGGCTGGGGAGGTGGTGGTGTGGCGTCTGCCCACAGAACCAGGGAAATGTCATATACCCAGAACCACATGTCTCATCCTGGGTCATCCAGTACAGCACTGTTTGTAATAAGTGAAGTGAGGGGCCAATAAATAGCCTTCATGCATTTAGTCATGAGTAAATTCTCGGGAGATAGAATATTGATATTTTCAAAACAAAACTCTTCATGTGCATATGCAGGACCGTAATTCTTGCAGATTATTTCTTTTGGGGAGCTAGAGGGCTTCATAGGTTCATGATGGGGAGGCAGCGAAGTGAGCAAAGCCATGTTGTCGGGGGATGCGTGAGAACAGCTCTGTTTATCAACAAGTCTGTTTGTTTACATTCGATTCTGAGCATGCGCATTTCGCGGGAGGATAGCCAGGAATAGTGGGACAGCCAGGAACACTACACCGGGACCAACTTAAGCTACTCATGGTAAGTCTAACACTCAGGACGAGCCTGAGACGAAGTGTTAGCTTTATAAGTATGGTGTGTGGTAGGGTGTGGCGTAACAGTACCGTATGGGCCCTGGCAGGCTCTTACCTGGTTCTCATTCAGAAAACAAATACATACTCACTTGTCACCACAACACACCAACACTAACAACTACACTTGATTCACTTCCCTCCCCTGCACACTCGGCTCCCCCGTCCCCCCAACAGCCAACACAAATATGCGTGTTATGCACCTATACAGGTGCCCGGCGCATTATTGTCCCAGCCCACCACCACTGATCCAGTGTCTGACCAGCTATGACAGGTCATGGAAGGGGGGTGACCTGCAGCATGGTATTCTCACCATACCAACTAGCAACTAGCCTAGACTGGGCAGAGAAGGCAAAGCCCAAAACTAACAGCCGGACACTCCAGTCAGGCGAGCAGGCAGCACTACTAATACAATTTACATATAGTGACTGGTTAAGTGTGTCTTACAATTTAAATGACATAGCTTCAGCTTATCATAAAATTAGAAGTGAACAATAGAATTAAAAGTTATAAGAGAAGTAGTTAGAAAAGGTATTAAAAGGAGGACAGTTTAATTATCATTCAGAAATAACTGTAGCCTAGACTTAAAAGTTGGAAGGCTGGGAACATTAACCATATCAGAGGGCAAGGAGTTCCAACGCTAAATCACCCGACATGAGAAGAATCGCGTACGAGCTTCCATTTCAGTGTGTTGCATGCAAGTGGTTGGGCCAGAGGAAGACTAGTATGGCTGGTTGAATGTATCTTCCAGGTAGTTTTAGTTGTACATGGTCAGAATTCAAGAAAAAAGTCTTTTAGTCGGAAGGAACACAAGGGAATTGAGATGTGTCAAATTGTCCACATAGCTGAGGAATTCGTCTACGAGGGAGTGATGGAGACGCCGCTTAAACAGGTCTATACTCGGAGATGAGATGTATAGTATATGCATTTATATGTTAAATCACTGCATACGGTTTGAACATTTGTTGAGCTGAGTCAGTCAATGTAGATGAACAACACTGGCATTGTCATGGATAGGTCTGCAGTGTGTAGGTGTTTCTGCTGGTGAGAGATGATGGAAGTCTGGATAATGAAGCCTCTTTGAAATCTCACTACTGACCATTTGTTGGAATTGAAGTCAGCTACCTTGTGCACAGTGTTAATGGCTCTCAGTACTTACACCCCCAGCTAGGGATGAGGTTGAGTTGTGATGTATTTTCATGCATGGTAGTTGCGGGGATCATTTTTCTTAAAGGCCCCACTAAATGAGAAAAGTGAGAAAAAATCATCACTTATGCAAACTATTTCATAATATATATCAACACATTTGTGATCAGTTTATGCATCATCTATTTTTTTGGGTTTATATCATGGCAAAAATTTGGCCTGTCGCTGGTACATGGTAAAGCCACACATTTGGCCCGTTGCTGGTAACGGGTTAAGGTCATGAGTGAAAAGTTTACAGTTTACAGATGTAAATTATGACATTTAATTTTTATTTTTGATATTTGGAGCAATTATAGAATCAATTTTAGAATAAACTGTTGGTTCTCATAGTACATAAAATTCACCTGAAAACGAGGTATATTTGTAAAATGTGGTATACACATTAATTGTTTATTCACTTATTTCTATTCACCATAATTACTATATTTTTTTACCCTCCCAAGTTTTGAAAATTGCATTATGGTTGTATAATCACTGCTTGATCCAATGATGTTAGCGAAATTTGCCTTTTTTGTGAAAATATGAATATTTTCATAACCTATGCAATTGTGTTGGGCAATGGAGATATCAGATAGCACACCCGTCAGCAGCCATAGCATCCTTACTACTTACTCAGCTAGGGATAAATGGATGGACTATACTGGTCCAGCTTGAGCAGTGGCACCTGTCTTAGTAGTGTAGCCATAGGTATCTCTTGCCAACTGCAGCCATTTGGGGTTGAGGTTGCTTTAGTTGATAATGGTTTATAATGTGAGTGGGGCTGAAGCACACTCTTGGCTTCATGTCTCTTATTGCAGTTTATGCTCCTTCTGAGATGAGTGAAACTAGAGAGTAGGAGGTGTTCTACTTCAAACTTGACTGTATTAGACCAGTAGCCTCCCTAGGACTCGCTCATCATGTTGGGTGACAGAGTTTGCTATGAGTTATGTATTGCTCCCCATGGCTCTGGTACCAGGGACACCAAGAACATTCCATGTTAAATCATATCCACTGTCTGATGCATTAATAATATATTTAATTCACATAATTTATTCAATTTTTTTCTTGTGGATATAGCTTAACCCAGTTAAAAGATATATGAGGTTTTCTAACAAAATCTCAGTATATACACTTTCAGTATAATGGGTCAATACATTATGCACTTGACTAGCTCTATAGTTATTCTTGAAATAAACACATACACCTTGCCCATCCCAATCTAGAGAACTAAGATTGATTAAACTAACAAATGTGTCATACAAGACCTTAATGACAGTTGAAATTGGAAAATAAATAGAGGAGCATATCCATTGAATGAATAAAGTAAAGGAAACAAACTGTGTTTCCAGAAGGAGGGAGAATAGAAAAAGACATTTCCATATTAAAGTATTGCAAAGTTATGAAAATAAAATGCTACTTAAAGCAACATCAGTAGATTTTGTTAATGTCTTTTGTTCCATTTATATATAAAATGATTCAAATACTGATAAAGTGCAAGTGCATCTCAGACTGACTGACACAATTTTCAATGTATACCCAGGATATAACATGCTCATCAGTTATGGGGAACACAAAGTTATTGAACTGGAATTAATAGGGGTATGAGACAAGAATGCAGTGGCTCAAGTTCAAAGAAACCTGTTTTTAAGTTAGTCACATATAGAGTTGATGATAAACTGGAAAACCTGACAAAAGATTGATTGGCCACTTCCTCTAGCAAGCTTGACTGAAGAAGCAAATTATATTATTGATACACTGATTACATATGCTGCAATAAGTGCACTGAACATAAATAAAATGAAGAGTTAGATCATTATATTTAATATGAAAGAACAACCCACTGATATAAGAGGCAGAGAAGTAACCAATAAAATATTTAGGAATTTAGAACAACATATGAAATTGCTTCAAGAAGTAAGAAGATAAAATCCTAGACATAGCAAAGACAAAATACAACACCCATTCATGACAAAAGAGTATTCATCTGCTAAATTACTTGTCATACTCCAGTGTTTGACACTATTTTTCCTGATAGATGTTGTTCATCTTGTTTGTCAAAAATTTCTCATATGTGTTAGAAGAAAGTATTTTTCCTTCACTTAAATTCACTGCAGCAGTAAGCTGAGAGTTGTTTTGGGTTACAATTATTATATATCTTTAATTAGTTTTGATAAATACTGAGATTAGTTCCTCAGTGCAGAAGGCAAGTATAACAAATAAGTTGGCACTTGCCATTATGAGTTGGATCCTTTTATCACTATTGACTGCAAAATGCTGTAATAAAGTAATAATTTGAAAAGTTTTCTCTAAGAATACAGTATCACTGAATGAATGTTAAAATTCACTAAATCTGAAAAATAGAGGAACCTAAAAAATAGAAAAGTGTAGTGTTCAGGTAAATTTTGAGGGGCTAAGGTATTCTCAAACAGATTCCATGAGAGGAGAAATTGGAGCATCCATTATGAAAAAAATAAAGGAAGGACAGATTGGGTACTTGCAATACACACCAAAGGAAAAGGGAACTGAAGTAATTACAAGAAATACTCAAGAATAGATATTGGAAGGAAAGACAGATAGATGAAAGCAGTGAAAAACAAGCCAGAGGTCAATGTCCAGCTTAAAGATTTATGAAGGAAGAAATGAAAGACAAATGTAACCCAGGATACAGAACAATGGGAAAATGGAGTTAGAGCCCAAACCAATAAGTATAAAAATTTACAGAAAGTGGAAAACATATTAAGGGAGAGGAAATATTATATAACAAGCCCAGCATCAGTAATAATATACAAATATAGTAGAGCAAACAACTTAGAACTTAACAACAGAAACAGACCTATAGGGGGGAGGGACAGCTTGTGAAATTAGTGAAGCAGAATGGGAAAATTTAAAACATCAATCCCATGGTTCCCAGGATACACAGAACAAGAATACCACTCCTACAACATCCTTACATTAAAATAAAAACAACTTGATTGGCAACTGACATTGTTTTTGCTCTGTGACATAGGGTGGAGCTCATTTAGGGAAAGGCACATGAAAGCGACCGTGAGATAGAAGTTAAGGCTTGATAGGATAGAGGATGAAAGACTGGCACGAAAAAAATACTTGTGGAATATAATAATAGTAGTAGATGGCGGAGAATAAGTGCATAATTATGGTAGACAGGAGTGGCAAGCAGTATTTGGTTGCATTTGCCAGCGTCATTTTTTCGTTGTAATCAAGCAGAATAGTGTTTGTTTGAGACTTTCACCGTCGTTTTCTTCGTTTTGACCAGGCCATGTGATGTTAGGTTTGGTTGTTTGCCAGTGTTGTCCTCGTGTGGACCAGGCCATATACTGTTTTGTTTGGTTGAGTCTGCCAGTATCGTTGCCTCGTGTGGAAACGCAGAAAACGAGAGCATGGAAGCGGGAACTTAGTCAACCTCTCATTACCCCTTGCTACTCACCTGGTTTGTCTATCCACTGTAGTTTGTCGAAGATTTCAATAAGAGTTATTACCAGGGTAACCGAATGTACAGACTCAAGCCCTAGTAACAGAAAACCTGATGCTAGGAAATCCAAACAAATAAAAGTGGAACGGGAGACACGCCAGCAAAAATTTTACAACATGGAAGAATATGGTTGTGCTGGTGTCATGTATATAGAAAAATAATGAATGTGTCAGTCGTTCTTAATTAATATCACAGATGAAACAATAACATAAGATTAGGTACAGTGACGTGGCAAGGTTTCCATGAATTGAAGGGGGAATTGGGCCAAACTTTCCTGGGGTTCATTATGATATATGCACTTATACATTATGACCACAGATGTTGCGCCGACTAAACGAAACTCTTTCTTTGCACTTATACATTATAATATCTATTCTCATGATTTTAATTGTATATTTATATCGGCAACCAGTGGGTACCAATACTACTTCTATTACACTTACGTACTTAATTCTGGGCAGTGAGTTTCCACAGAGTTGAGAGTGTCCCGTGTGATAATTGTATCACAGGAAGGAATGAAAAATAGTGTACTAATAAGTAATCAGTTTGTGTATAAAAGTTTTGTTTACTTTATATTTTTATGAAGTTTTCCAGTAATCGTCTCTTTCCTAGCGTAGAGGTCGTCGAGTCGCTTGAGTACAGTTTTGGCCTCATTTATGGATGGTGTCATTTTCGTGGTGTGCCGATGAATTAAGTACTATAGTAATTCCATGTCCTAATTTCGGGACCTGAACAGAACTGCGTTTTCCAGGCAAGGTTTCATCAAAAAGTTATACAAATATGACACTACTCCTGGTGGTGAGAGAGAGAGAGAGAGAGAGAGAGATAGTGTGTGTAGTAGTAGTAGGAGCAAACTTCGGGCGCCGGCTCGCTGCTAACATGGCGCCCCCGTGGAAAGTAACCTGCTTATCCTTCTTTAATGAGCGCCTCGTCACCTCCTCTCAGCTCCGGCGGCTTGTTACTCGACGCCGGGGGCTCAAATTAACATTAATTATCACTTACTTAGGGCCAGAGAGAGAGAGAGAGAGAGAGAGAGAGAAGGAGTGGGGGAGATGATGGAGGAAGGCGGCGTCTCGTCTCCTCCGTATAGTTTAGCTCAATGGCTCAGAAACTTGCTTTGTCGGCTCGTCAGCGATGTAATAGACGGTCATCGATAGTGGAGGAGAGAGAGAGAGAGAGAGAGAGAGAGAGAGAGAGAGAGAGTTTGTTTTGGCATCCGTATCGAAATTTTCATATTTTCTAGGCTATTGAAAAACGCTATAGACAATCGTAGAACCCCCAAAACCACACATATACATAAGCAGGTAATTCTTAAACGAGCGAAAATCAACTTGACGGAGCATAAATAAACAAGCAGTGAAGAAAATAGTCCATAAATTCCGAACATTTGTGGACTCAGGAGTTTTCAAAGGAGGAGGAAGCCTTGATGCCTCCAGGATGATGTATTCGAGGCCGTGAATCAGGCAGGCCATCGCGGACTATAAATAAAGAAAAAAATATCTGCCCTTGTGGTGCCGATGTAGCCGTTTCAAATTACTCCCTGTTTCAGAAGACTCCCCCAGTCAGATGAAACTAGGTTCCGTCG
Organism: Eriocheir sinensis; assembly: GCF_024679095.1. NCBI lineage: Eukaryota > Metazoa > Arthropoda > Malacostraca > Decapoda > Varunidae > Eriocheir > Eriocheir sinensis. Next base: position 10,994,155 of record NC_066539.1, read on the forward strand.
ACTCCCCGTCACTTGAAACTGGTTTCAGACGACTCCCCACCCGTTTGAAATGACTCCGCAGTCGAATGAACCTAATTTGAAGTGACTCCACAGTAGAATGAACCTACTGTACATAGGTTCAGTCGACTTAAAACTGGTTTCAGACGACTCCCCACCCGTTTGAAATGACTCTGTCGTCGAATGAACCTTGTTTGAAGTTTTTTGGTGTTTCTGAATCTAACTAGAGTGTTTGACGTTTCTTCTTCTAGGGATTTACCCCCTAAATAGGGGGAACGGGCCTTTGTCTTACGACGGCCCGTCGCAGAGGGGAACCCGCTGCTGGCGTGCGGCGGGTGTATGGACGCCTCCGCGTTTCGCTTCCCGTTTTCTATATACTTTACTGGTGAAACACCTGTGCAGCTCACCAGTGTCACCACGGCCTTATCAGTCACTTCCTTGCTACACATAAACGCGGCTCATCGACGTGTTTACACTATGGAGTTCTCTATTGAAATGGACGAGGTGGAAGAGTTTCTGCGGTTAAAAAAATATCCAGTGCATGTTGGAAACGACAAGGGAAAAATAGCAGATTTTCAAGGAAAGTCATTAGTCTCTCTCTCTCTCTCTCTCTCTCTCTCTCTCTCTCTCTCTCTCTCTCATCATCGTAACTTGCTTAACGGGTCATCCACACATCACCACCTGCTTGTAACATCTCATTTCTACCTACACATCCTCACTCCCTCGTATGCACATTCTCCCGCCAACCGCGCACCTTCTGGCAGCTTATCTTTCGGCCACCCCACGTCACATCTTTCTTGGTTATTGTTTGCAGGCAGAGTTTGTCCTTGTTTTACTCTCGCGCCCTTAGGATAGTTTGTAGCCGTCACCAGTAGTAAGGAGAGCCAACATCTTTCTGCTTGTTTGCTTGTCAACCTCTCAGTCTCGCGCTTTGATGATTGCTTAGGTCGCTGTCTGTCTCTCGGTTTGTCATTCTGTCGCTGTTTCTCTGTCTTTGTCTGTCTCTATGTCTTTCACCCCCACACACACCAACACACCGAATCCCACACATACCTACACCCACACATGCAGGTCGGTTGTCTTCTTTGTATAGCTTAAAACATCATCCCACGCCAGCTTCGCACAACACCGAGACAGTCTTCTCTAAACTAACTCTATTCACACCCACTGCATGACGTCAACAAAATTCGGAATGGCCTCTCAAATTCACATGGCATTACGTCTGGCAGTATATTTTATGAGCCTGGGTTTATAGTCGCCGGGTATATCACCAACCCTTCCACTATCCACCACTCCATTCTCAGTCCCTTCCGCTATCCACCATTCCCTTCCCTATCCCTTCCCCTATCCACCACTCCCATTACCAACCCTTCCCCTCTCCACCAGTCCCATTACCAATCCTTCCCATCTACACCAGTCCCATTACCAACCCTTCCCCTCTCCACCAGTACCATTACCAATCCTTCCCATCTACACCAGTCCCATTACCAACCCTTCCCCAATTCACCAGTCCCATTACCAACCCTTCCCCTATCCACCAGTCCCATTACCAACCATTCCCCTATCCACCAGTCGCATTACCAATCCTTCCCCTCTCCACCAGTCCCATTATCAACCCTTCCCCTATCCAACAGTCCCATTACCAACCCTTTCCCTCTCCACCAGTCCCATTACCAATCCTCCCCCTCTCCACCAGTCCCATTACCAACCCTTCCCCTATCCAACAGTCCCATTACCATCCCTTCCCCTCTCCACCAGTCCCATTACCAATCCTCCCCCTCTCCACCAGTCCCATTACCAACCCTTCCCTTCCCTTATTATTGTTGTTGTTGTTGTTGTTGTTGTTGTTGTTGGTGGTGGTGGTGGTGGTGTTGGTGGTTGCCTTTTTCTTCTCCCTCTTCTTTTTTTTTTTTCTTCTTCTTCTTCTTCTTCTTCTTCTTCTTCTTCTTCTTCTTCTTCTTCTTCTTCTTCTTCTTCTTCTTCTTCTTCTTCTTCTTCTTCTTCTTCTTCTTCTTCTTCTTCTTATTATTATTATTATTATTATTATTATTATTATTATTATTACTATTATTACTATTATTATTATAATTCTTCTTCTTCTTCTTTTTTTTTTCTTCTTCTTCTTCTTCTTCTTCTTCTTCTTCTTCTTCTTCTTCTTCTTCTTCTTCTTCTTCTTCTTCTTCTTCTTCTTCTTCTTCTTCTTCTTCTTCTTCTTCTTCTTCTTCTTATTATTATTATTATTATTATTATTATTATTATTATCTTCTTCTTCTTTTTCTTCTTTTTCTTCTTCTTCTTCTTATTAATGTTCTTCTTCTTCTTCTTCTTCTTCTTCTTCTTCTTCTTCTTCTTCTTCTTCTTCTTCTTCTTCTTCTTCTTCTTCTTCTTCTTCTTCTTCTTCTTCTTCTTCTTCTTATTATTATTATTATTATTATTATTATTATTATTATTATTATTATTATTATCATCATCATCATCATCATCATCATCATCATCATCATCATCATCATTATCATTATTATTATTATTAATTATTAATATTTTTGTTATTATTATTTTTCTTCTTCTTCTTCTTCTTCTTCTTCTTCTTCTTCTTCTTCTTCTTCTTCTTCTTATCATTATTCTTATTATTCTTATTATTTTTATTTTTATTTTTAATTTTAATTTTTTTTGTATTTTATTTTATTATTATTATTATTATTATTATTATTATTATTATTATTATTATTATTATTATTATTATTATTATTATTATTATTGAGATCCATGAAAGGTCATTAGGGAGATAAAAAAAAAATGCATGTGAGTGTGTCCATCAGGTTAGATGATGAGCATTGGTGTGTATGCCGCGTCTGTCAGACCCGCAGTATTGGTTACACAAAAATATCATCACTATCATCATTTTTATCCTGAAACTTGAGAGAGGGAAACTGTAAATCAAGAGGGAGAAAACGAGCGATCAGCCACACTGTGCAGCGGGTTGGGTCAGGCGAGTCTCCGGATGTGACCTTCCCTGCCTGCCTGCATGAGCCTGGTGACCGAACCATCCATATGCATGACCTCCCGGGTGCTAAGTGGCGCGCGCTGTAATTCTTCGGCGGCAAAGTCTGACGGGGGCATTCATTCATTCACGCTGATCCTTCTTATGCACTCATTCATTCACTCGCTCAGTCCCTTCATTCTGTCTATCGGTAATTACCCCACTCCTCGACGCCCGCCTCACGTTGTCCCAGTCCGTCACCTTAATTAACATACGCTCTCCCTGACTTTCCGCGTCCTCCTTCATCATTAACGTCGCGTGCATATTTTCCTCCTCGTCCAAAGCCGTCATTCTTTGCACGGGGTATCAACTCGGGACTCCCCCCATCTCCCCTTCCTCCCACCCTCGTATTTACTATTCAGAATGTTCCAGTAATAGTGACAATTTGATAGCGCATTACCACTCGTACAAGCTCCTGATTTCTATGTGCAGTTTTATTATTCTTTTAAAGATTATAAATAGAGAAAAAAGCGATCAAAGTGTGTATATGAAATCGCACTAAAGCAGGCGTTGATGCTCTCTTCTACAGGAAAAATATGGGACACGAAGACAGTCGCTATTTACCACATGTTCTTCCTGGGTCTGAATGTTGATCTGGTTGCCTGTAATAGACGGAAAAGCGTGTACAGAGCTGTCAGTGGCTGGCCAGGAGGCGGAATGAGAGACCAGCTAACCACACATTGCTGAGGGAGTTGAGTTTGGAAGCAATTTCTTTCAGTATCCAATGTCTCTTGCATCCCACAGTCGTCAACGCTTCCCCAAAAATCAGAGGTTATCAGAACATCTCGGGATCAATTTACCGTCTCGAAAGCTACATCTATTTTTACAACTATTCGAACAGGTTCAAATATTGCGGTCGTTTGGTCCCTGTATAGAGTGTTAAATAGGATTGTTGAAACTTGTGTCTTGATAACGGTCAAGAGCGAACTGGCAATACGGGTTTCTAGACGCCCGAAGATTCGTAGAAATTGGTAGAAGTATTGGTAGAAATATAGAAAAAGTTGCCCGAAAATGATCTCGCGTGACAATGCTTTAAAAGTCGCGTTCTAAGTTCTGTGCTATTTACACAACGCCTCCGTGCGGCCCTTGATTTAGCACAAGAGGCGCGGGTCTTCTGAGGGGCACTGACTGGAAGGGAGGAATATATCGGGGCGCGCGGCTCATAAACAAGGATAAGGAAATGTTCCGTAATGTATGTCATCGTCGCCTGTGATCTGTCTGCCATAAATTATGTAAAGCTTGTTTGCTTACGTTAGGGGAGGCGGCAGGAACGAGGGCAAGGAAAAGGTCGCACGAGGGAGAGGGAGAGGGGGAAGAAATACCAAGGAAATGTTATTATATTCCGGGTCTGTTTGAACAAATGTTTAAGGTTATGTCTATCTATCTATCTGCATTCATTTATTTGTGTCTGTCTGTCTGTCTCTCCATATATGTGTGTGTATGTATGTCTATCTACCTGCTATATCGTAATATATTTTGAGGCTCTGAAAATATTTTAAAACGTTACATTGTGTCCTGTTTTCTCCTCGTGTGTGTGTGTGTGTGTGTGTGTGTGCGAGCCTAGTGGCCGTGAGCGTAGGCCTACTGGTTAATTCATGGGGGCGCGGCGCCGGGGCAGTGTGATGTATGTGAAGCAGCTTTCAGGCCGTTGTGCAGCCCGGCTGGAGGCCAGGCTCGGATGCTAATTCAATCTGGTCTTCGTCAGAGTTCCCTGAAGGCGTGGCCATACGTCCCCCGCCGCCCCGGTCCGCCGGCCTCCTTGTCTATTCTCTCTCAGCCCTGAAAGGGAAGAGGATTTACTCCCCATTGCGAGGAGAAATATATCTTAGCGAGGAAAATTTATCGTCCTCTCCCCACTGGCGCATTTGACTTTCATTTGCTTAGTTAATGGACCAATTGAGATACACCTCATGATAATCTTGGCTTTCTATTAGAAACTAAAAGTCAAGGTGATTCGAAGGAGCCTCGCTGAATGTTTACAGGCACCGGCGAGCCTGGGCGCCGCGAAGACTGACCGGAGCTTTCCAGGCGGTGCGTGAAAAATGGTCATGTACGGACGGCGATACAACGGACACACTGACTAACGTATTGAAGTTGTTACGTTTCACGGAGATGCTGAGTCGTCATGGTCATCATCACTACCGTCTCATCAATATACAATGTTATTAGCTTTCAAGTTATAAAAACCTTTATCATTTTGTTCTTATGGTGATTCGAGTATAGTTTGTTAGCAGTTTAATATTTCTAGCAGTTCTCGGGTCATAAAGAAACATTATTATTTTTGCTTTATTGGAGACGAGTGTAGCTTAATGATGAATATGATGATGATAATAATGGTTTTGTTTTGCCCTGAGATATATAAAAAAAAAAGCAAATAAACAAAGAGACGAAAGGAGTTATATAATTTTTAGCAGTGCCCTAAAACCTGTCTTATTCATTGTTTTGGAGACGTGAATGTGGCCTAATGTCTCTTCTTCCTCGGACAGTGATGACAGGTGCGGGCAGACACGACTCGGGGGTCACATGGGGAGTGTCAGACGCCGGCAGTCGCGCCACGCCTTCACGGCAGGGCACTTTAATCTGAGCCTCCAGCAGCGCCTCCACACAAACTCCACCACGGCCCCTACGCAAACTCCCACTAGGATCACCATCACTGTTGCCGCGACCATCAGACACCACGATTCCAGGAGCAAGGTAAATGGCGCTCTCTTGTTCTTGGTTTTATGTACGTAACGACCTGATTTTTTTATTACGTTAACTTAGCAAAACGAGAGACACGAAGAGTGTTATTAAAGAAGGATCAGGCCCGTCCGTGTTGGATCTACGTTTACCTTTATCGTAAGGGAATAATTCTCTTCCTTAATCGTGGTTACTTTTTTTGGTGGCCATACAAATAAGACTTTTTTTTATGGAAGTATCGTACCCGTGTTTGGCATAAGTTTTCAATATCGCAAGGGAATAAATGTATCTTATTGCAGACACTTTTTTGTATATGATCATTTCGCCCGGCTCACTTTTCTTGTGTAATGGAATGGCCGCGCTGCAGAGTTCGAATTCCGTGACAGCTTGGTGGAAAACATAACTTTTTTTGTCTATTTTTAAACTGACCACAGCTGCCTAGATTTATTTGGGGGGATGGGACGTTTGTAACTGTTCACCTTTATTTTTTTAACGCTTTTTGCCACAACTCTGATACTGTTTTTTTTTTTGTGTTGAGTTATGGTGTTTCCAGGTCATGAAGTATTCTTGACATCATTTTCCTTTTCATACACTTGCATCTGTTTCAAGGGCAAAGTGAAAACGCCTGAAAAGAAAGGAAAGTTAACATGATGCGTGATGTAGGCAAGAGGGGTCCAACTTCCTCGACACACTGGGCCAATCTTCCTTCCTTCCTTCCTTCCTTCCTTTCCCTTCATTCCTCTAGCAGCCAGTCCTTCCCTCCCTCCTTTCTCTGCTGTCAATCTTCTTTCCTTCCTTCCTTCCTTCCTTTCCCTTCATTCCTCTAGCAGCCAGTCCTTCCCTCCCTCCTTTCTCTGCTGTCAATCTTCCTTCCTTCCTTCCTTTCCCTTCATTCCTCTAGCAGCCAGTCCTTCCCTCCCTCCTTTCTCTGCTGTCAATCTTCTTTCCTTCCTTTCCTCTTCCTCTCCCCCCACTAAACTTACTAAAACTAATGAAGTGATTTGAATGAGGTGGAAAGGGAGAGAAAGAGGAGGAGGAGAAGGATGGGGATAGTAAATAGTGGAGTGGTGGAGGAAGAGGAGTAAAATGGAGAACGTAATTGATGGAAGAACGGGGAAAAAGGAGAACGAACAGGAGGGAGAAGAAGGAAAGGAAGGATACAAGAGGTAGAAACTAAGGATGGGAGAGACAATTGATCGAGGTCCACATATTTCCTCCTTCCATTTCCCTCCCTCTCTCCACCTGTTTCCTTCTCCCAGTCCCTCGCCTCCTACCCCTTTCCTCTCTCTCCTCTTCCTTCATCCCATCTCCCCCATCCTCTCCCTGCATCCCATCCCCTTATCCTAACCCATCCAATGCCCCATCTACACATGACCCCTCCCTCCTCTTCCTGTATCCCCTTCCCTTATCCTGCCTTTTCTAATCCCACGTCTTCTACCCCTTTCCCCTCCCTCCTTTACCTGTGTCATATCTCTCCAATCCTCTACCTGCATCCAATTTCCCTTATCCTTTCTGTTTTGTTTCCCTTCCTTGATCGGTTCCCATTTTCGTTATTCGCTTTAATCTTAACCCTTTCCTCCCCCTCCCTCCTTCTCTCCCTCCTTTCTTCGCTGCCCACCTTCCTTCCTTCTTTCCCCTTCATTCCTTTAGCTGCCTCTCCCTCCCTCCCCCGTCATCTTCCTTCCTTTCCTTCCCCTTCATTCCTCTGCCTGCCTTGCTCTCCGTCCCTTTCTCCAGCAGCTTTTTCCTACCTTTCTTCGTTGCCCATCCTCCTTTCCATTCCTTAATCTACTTGCCTCCCTCCCTCCCTCCCTCCATTCTTTGCTTCCCATTTTCTTTCCTTCCTTTCCTTTCCTTCCTCTCTCTCCCTCCCTTCACCATCTGGTTCCTCTCGTCCGGTCGCTCGGCCTTATTTCGGACACATTCGTCAAAATCAAACGCATTCGGCCCTCCTCCTCCTCCTCCTCCTCCTCCTCCTGCTCTTCCTCCTCCTCCTCCTCCTCCTCCTCCCTCGCGACGACCCTCAATTTGTGGCGCGACTTCCCTGTGTCGTCCAAGATGAAATTTATGGATACGAATGGCACGGCGCCTGTCACCTCGGATCCCAGGCTTTGTCGAACGCTGCCCTGCCCCCTCCCTCCTGCCCTCTACCACCTCTCCCCTCCCTCTCTCTTTTCCCCTCCACGCCACTGCCATGACCACCGATACGTCCGGCCATCACCATCAGCATCACTACCATCACCACGATCATCACCACCACGAATTTCAAGCTTTGTCGAGCGCTGCCCTGCCTCCACCGATACCCTCCACGCCACTACCATGACCACCCATCCGTCCGGCCGTCACCATCACTACCATCATCACCATCCCTGTTACCATCACCACCACCACTTTTATCACCACCACAAAGCCTATGACCAATCACCCCACCATTACCATCATCACCATTTTTTTAAGCTTATTCGTCCCGTTTTTTTCTGGAACTCGCAATCGAAATTAATCAGCGCCTTGGTATCCTATGACGTCACAGCTACTTTGTTATGATTCCTGCACGATTCCCAACGGCTCAGCTTCGGACCGCCAAGACTTCGCTGCGGGTTTTCCACAATGGTCAGTTTACGCTGCTCGGTAGGCCGCTGGCAATGTACGTTTGTCTACGGTTACGCTACAATGAGCATATGGTTAGGTTACGATGGGGTGCTTCTCGTTTCTCCGTTTTTCACTATAGTTCGGAAAGGTTCGTTTAAAGCTCTTGCAGACTCCTGAGGGCCACCGATGATGTTTTTTATGTACGTATATTTGTAGGTGAGAGAGAGAGAGAGAGAGAGAGAGACACACACACACACACACACACACACACAACCCCCGTCCCCATCCCCCCCACATACAACCCCCCTTCCCTCCCCACACCCCCTCCCCCACACACTGAGCAATAGCAAGGGAAGGGCGAAAGTTTACACCCCAAACTAATGACCATTGTAATCATTAACCCGCGAGGGAGATGGGCGTTCCGGTAATGGCTCCGTGCTGGGTGATGGGGCGTGTTAAGAAAGCAAGGGGAAGGAAGGGGAGCAGGAAGGGCGAGAAAGGAGTGAAGGGAAGGGTGTGAAAATTCGAAGAGAGGGGAACTATATAGTAATGATGGTGATGATAATGATAAGGAGTGTGAAGATGAGAAAATGGAAAAGGAGATGGAGAAGGGGAGAGGGAAGTAGATAATTAAGTGAAAATGCGATAAAAGGGGAGTTAGAGAAGTAATAGTGATGATAAGATTCAGAAAAGAAAAAAAAAGGAGAGACTTAAGTGAGTGAGAAAAACGAGGAATGGGGGAGAATTAATAGTGATGATAAGGGATTTGAAGGTGAGGAAAAGAAAAAGGAGGAGGAAGAAGAGGAGGAAGGAGAGAGAGAATGAAATGTGAAAATGCGAGGAAAGGGGATTTAGAGAAGAGATGGTGATGATAAGGTGGGAGGAGGAAAAAGAGAAGAGTGGAAGAGGAAGAAGGGGAGATAATGAAGTGAAAATGCGAGAGAAGGGGAATTAGAGAGAAGTGATGATCATGATGGAGCTGATAAAGATGAGGATTTTGAAGGTGAGAAAATGGAAAGAAGGAGGAATAAGAGCAGGATGGAAGAGGAGGAACGAGAGATAATGAAGTAAGAAGGCGAGAAAAGGGGAGAAGTTAGAAGATGTGGAAGGGGAGAGAAAGAAAGAGAGAGGAGGAAGATAAGGTACAGAAAATAAAGGAAAGTGTAAGAATTTTAGAAGCACTAGAGGGAAAAAAAATGTGACAAATGAAAGAAAAGAAGAGGACAGTAATAAATATAAATAAACATGGAAACGATAAGTGAATTGGACGAGGTGGTAAGGTAGAAAAAGAAGAGGGAGAAGAGGAAGGAAGGAAATAGTAAATGATGGAATGAAGTGTTGGAGAAGGAAAAGAAAGGAGAAAATAATTGATGGAAGAGAAAAAAACGAAAAAAAACAACTAAGCCCGATCGTAAATGATTATATCGTTTAAAAGAGGATTCTAGAAAATATATTGCCTGTTTTATTCGATGTGTGTGTATGTGTGTGTGTGTGTGTGTGTGTGTGTGTGTGTGTGTGTGTGTGTGTGTGTGTGTGTGTGTGTGTGTGTGTGTGTGCGTGAATGTTCCTCCTCTAACGTACTTACATTTCTACAGTATTAACTCAAGCTCGTAACGTTATATAAAATTCCTTAACATAACGAATTCACGACAAACTTACAACGATTAAACTGGTAAAACATTCAATATATCAACCTTTCTCTTGTATGTGTGTGTGTTGAGGGGGCGGGGGTTAGTGTGTGTGTGTGTGTGTGTGTGTGTGTGTGCAGGGAGGGGATGGGGGATAGATTTGCGGTACCCTAGGGCGTGTGTCGGAGGCGTCATGGTCAGTCTTCAGCGTGATTTGTGGGAAATTGTTTGGAGGTCAAGGGAGCTGGGAAAACAGGAAGGGCCGAGGCAGCATCACAGCCAGCCAGGGAGCGAGGATGAGGAGGAATGAAGGCGGTGGTCGTGGTGAGGTTGTGGTGAGGAGGAGGGGAAGTGCCGGAGGAGGATGAGGATGAGGAGGGATGGAGGCGGTGGTGGTGAGGGTTGGGGTGGAAGGAGGCGAGGTATTCTGGGAAGGAGAGGTGGTGGGTAAGCTTGTGATAGGAAGAGAAGGAGGAGGAGGAGGAGGAGGAGGAGAAAAAGAAATAAGAAACAAAAGAAAGGAAGGATGGAAAGAAGGAAGGGCATAAGAAAGAAAGAACAAGAAAAAATAAGAGTAAGAAGAAAAAGAAGAAAAGGCAGAGATGTTGTTGTTGTTGTTGATGTTGGTGTAGAGAATCATGCGTTTACTCATTTCGTTTTGATGTTGCAGTGGTGGTGATGGTGGTGATGGTGGTGATGGTGGTAGTGGTGGCGGTAATGATGGGGGTGATGGTGGTAGTGGTGGCGGTAATGATGGTGGTGATGGTGGTAGTGGTGGCGGTAATGATGGTGGTGGTGGTGATGGTGATGCTGTTTATCGTATTTATGAACTTGAGTAACCTAATTAAAACATGCGACTGGTTATTTTTCCTGCCTAGTAATGGAAACAGACTAATAAGGAGAGTTTGAAGTCTTTTTTTAAGTTTCAACATTGACGAAACAGACGTGTAATCCTCTGTCTTTTCTCTCCCTCATTTCTTCCCTCCTTCCTTTCCTCTCTCCTTCCTTCCTTCCTTCCTCCCTTTCCTTCCTTCCCTCCTTCCTTCCTTCCTTCCTTCCTCCCTTTCCTTCCTTCCTTCCTTCCTTCCTTCCTTCTTTCTTAGTTTCCTTCCTTCCTACTTAGCTTTCTTCTTTCCTTCCTTCCTTCCTTCCTTCTTTCTTAACTTCCTTCCTTCCTACTTAGCTTTCTTCTTTCCTTCCTTCCTTCTCTCCTTTCTTTCTTCCTTCCTTCCTTCCCTCTTTCCTTCCTTTTGATCTTCCTAACTGTCTACCGTCATTTATTCCCTTCTCCTTCCTTCCTTCCTTCCTTCCTTCCTTTATTTATTCATTCATGCCTTTCTTCTTTCGTTTAATATTTCTTTCCCTCCTTCCTTCTTTTCTTCCTCCCTTTCTCCCTCCCTCCTTCCCTCCCTTCATTTATCATTTCTTTCTTGCTCCCAACTACACATTCATATTCTCTCTCTCTCTCTCTCTCTCTCTCTCTCTCTCTCTCTCTCTCTCTCTCTCTCTCTCTCTCTCTCTCTCTCTCTCTCTCTCTCTCTCTCTCTCTCAAGGGAAAATGGACTGTGACGTTGTTCTGTCCTACCTCCTCCTCCTCCTCCTCCTCCTCCTCCTCCTCCTCCTCCTCCTTTCCTTCTTTCCTGTCTCTCATACTTTCCTTTTCTCTTCCAACTCTCGTTTCCTCCCTCTCTCTCTCTCTCCCTCCCCTCCTTTATTTCTCTTTCTCTTCTCTCTGAACACTTCCAACGCACGTATATCTTCCTGGTGCATGCCTGTGTATATTTATGGCCTTGAGAAGTGTATATATTTTTATCTATTTATTTATTTACCTGTATTTTTCTTTTTTACCCGTTTTGTTTTTTCCCTGTCTTTAGCGTGTCCAAATTCACCGTTCTGTAACATATGTGATCAAAAGTCGCCACCCTCGTCCTCTCTTTCTTCTTTTATCATTCCTTCCTTCTCGTCCCTCTCTCTATATCCATTTTCATTCCTTTTCTCCACTCATACGTACCTGTTCTCGTTGCTAGCCTTTTTTCTTCTCCTCCGATTTTTGTCTTATTTTTCGAATGTCTAAATATTGTGTTCGGGTCGTGTGAGTATGGTGTTCGAATGCTTTGTTGGTTCGTTAGTTTGTTTCCTGTTATTCTTTTTTTTTCATCCATGGTATTTCTGCCTGTTTCATTTTTTTAATTTTTTATCTTTTGCCAATACTTTTTCAAATTTTGGATCGTTTCTTTCTTTACTACTTTTATTCAGGACATATAACACACACACAAGCACACACATAATCTAGAATGTCAAAAGAAAACATTATGTAGCTTATATATCCCCACTGAAACGCATGCATGTAAGATTTCTGATTTCGTGGCTCACTTTTATCTTTTACTATTTTTGCATTCATTTAAGAGATAACACCCACCTACCCACACACACAAAAAAAACCCCCCTACCCACAAACTGTCTAAAATGTAGCTTATATATCCCCATTGAAACGCATGCATGTAAGATTTCTGATTTCGTGGCTCACTTTTATCTTTTACTATTTTTGCATTCATTTAAGAGATAACACCCACCAACCCACGCACACACAAAAAAAACCCCTACCCACAAACTGTCTAAAATGTAGCTTATATATCCCCATTGAAACGCATGCATGTAAGATTGCTGATTTCGTGGCACACTTTTATCTTTTACTATTTTTGCATTCATTTAAGAGATAACACCCACCTACCCACACACACACACAAAAACACCAACCCTACCCACAGTCTAAAATGTCAAAAGCAAACATTATGTACATCTCTCCCTATTGTGAAACGCATACATCTAAGCTTTCCAATGACTCGGCACTCTACATCCAAAATCTCCGCCCTTGCCTAAAACTCAATCTTGCTACACCCAACCCAACCCTACCAACCGACCCAACCAAGAACCCCCGTGCATTTTATAGCTTAATTTGACGGCGGGCGGGAAAAATAGGGCCCGGGTAAGTAAGCGGAGAGGGGTGCGTGTGTAGCAATGAGGGAAGTTGATCAAGCTTGTAACGCTGGCAATAAAGTTAGTGTTTTTTTGTGCCGGTTAAAAGGTGTATGCTCGGAAGGCAGGAAGGGAGCATGGGAAGGGTGGCTGCCGCTGCTGGGGAGAGTGGTGGTGGTGGTGGTGGGATAGGAGCAGGAGGAGGAAGAGGAGAAGGAAAAGAGAATGCAGGAAGGGAGTCTAGGAAGGGTGGTTGCAAAGGGAAGAGGAGAGAGGAGAGGAGGAATGAAGAGGAGGAGGAGGAGGAGGAGGTGGTAGTGGTGGTGGTGGTGAAGGAGGAGGAAGAGGAGGAAAAGAGAATGCAGGAAGGGAGACGAGATAGGGGGGTTTCAGGAAGAGGAGAAAGGAGAGAAGGGATGGAGAGGAGGAGGAGGTGGTGGTCGTGGTGGTGGTGGTGCAGGAGGAAGAAGAGGAGGAGGGAGTCTAGGAAGGGTGGATGCAAAGGGAAGAGGAGAAAGGAGAGAATGGAGAATGGAGGAGTATAGGGAAAGAGAGGAGGAGGAGAAAAAGAGAATGCAAGAAGAGAGTCTAGGAAGAGGAGGAAGGAGAGAAAGGATGAAGAGGAATAAGAGGAAAGGGAAGAGGAGAAGGAAAGGGAAGGAGGAAGAAGGAATAGGAAGTGGAGGAGGATGAAAATGACGAAAGAAACAGAGAAAAGGTTGTTATTGCTGCTTGTAAGGGGAGAAAGAGGAAGAGGAGGAGGAGGAGGAAAATAAAGAGGAGGAGGAGGAGTAGGAAAATAAAGAGGAGGAGGAGGAGGAGGAGGGTTTAGACCATAAAATGAAAAGGAAAACATGAAACGAAGAAGGATGTCGCGAGGGGATGAAGTTAGAGGAGGGACTATGGAAGAAAAATAGATGACGAAGAGGAGGAGGGGAGAGAGAGAGAGAGAGAGAGATGAGAATGAAGAATAGGAAAGCAGGAAAGAGTAAACAGAGAGAAAATGAAAGACGGAGGTGAAGGAGGGATGAGGAGGAGAGGGGGCGGGAATAAGTGCGTACGTATTGGTAACGCGTGTTCACCAATTTGTACGCACCTTTTCCATTAGGCGTGTTAGTCAGCTGGGAAATTATATGCAAGTAGCGCATGAAAATAGTTAAGATAAATGAATATATAAAAAAATATATATATAAATAGGAAAATAAAAAGCATAATAGATTAAAAGTCAACTAAATCATATGTCATTTTTACGGTTCATGCTTTATTCTGTCCTTCATAATATGGGTGAAAAGCTTAAAGTTAACTGTACATGTGTGTGTGTGTGTGTGTGTGTGTGTGTGTGTGTGTGTGTGTGTGTGTGTGTGTTATATGTATTACAGGAAGGTGCTGCATGTAAATAAATGTATCAATCCTGTAACATTAAGGAGGTATACACACACACACACACACACACACACACACACACACACACACACACACACACACACACACACACACACACACACACACACACACACACACACACACACACACACATCCCTCTCCCCCTCCCTCACACACAGCATCCCTCTTTCCTTCCCCTCTTGCATCTCTGTCTGTGTAAGTCATCCCGCAGGTTATAGATGGGCTCCGTATGGCGTATAATTCGTCCAGATCAATTAAAAAGATCAAAATTAA
>NC_066539.1:11011240-11016240 GCF_024679095.1 Eriocheir sinensis
CACATTATATAATATACTTGGTCATTCCAGCTGCAAAAAGGATTTGTGTGCGTGTTTGTAGGATTTGATCTGCGACTCAGGAATCACTGTTTTATTTCTAACAGCGATAGTAACCGGAGCTCAGAAGTAGTCTCCTTATATTTTTGTGTATCCTTGTGAAATATTGCTTTGGCCTCTGCCGCGACAGGAGTGAACTGAACGTTATCTGTTGTGCAGGTCACTGAAGCGCAGGACGAATAGATCAAATCACTAAAGCAGGCAACTTCTTGGAGAGACGGTGGCGGAGTGGTCAGCATGCGGGCGTGGTGTTCTGAAGGCCCGGGTTCGCGTCCCGTTTGCCGCTACAAGTTGACAGTTTTCAGTCATCGCCTTGTGGCCGAAGACAACCCACATGCTGTCGTGAAGGCCATCTAGCAAAACTTCGAAGAGTAACGAGTATGATTTTCGGCGGGCGCCACTATAAAACACTTACCAGCGCCACTAACGGGCAGGGACCGACAAACAAGCCCTATCAAGAAAGCCTTACGACGCATTCGGCGCAACGTTACAAAACCAGGTTTCTGTTGCCCGCTCCCTTAGGTCTCCAGGTTATCTACGTCTTAGCGTCTCGCCCTACACCTTGCATTCCTTCTCCTCCCCTCGTAGCCGACGTGATGGGTGTCTGAATTTGCAGAACTCAGGGCACATGTGATTGGTCCTGCCTACCATTCTCTCTCTCTCTCTCTCTCTCTCTCTCTCTCTCTCTCTCTCTCTCTCTCTCGCCCTCTCTCTTGCTCTCCTCCCCTCAATCTGCCCTTAGCCCGCCCTGCTTTGGGGGCCGAGAAAGGGCGCCACTGCAGTCATTCGTTATTGTGTTAGCGAGGGAGAGTGTTGCCCAATGAGGGAGCCGCCGGAAAAAGATAAACTTGCACGAGAAATACAACGCACGAGGTATTACATATGAGAGTATCATCAGGACACCTCTCCATCCGAAATAATTGACCTCTCTTCTGGCTTCTCGTTCTCTTTTCTTTTGTTTAGTTCGGAGCAGCATCTAATAATTTTTTTTGGCTTCTGTTGTTTGTTTTTTGCCCTTGAACTGCCTCCCCTGCTGTAAAAAAAAAAGGAAAAACCCCGTCAGTGCACAGCCTTAGTCTTTGGTCTTAAGGGGACAGTCGTTCTGCTGCGATATATGAATTGCGCTGAAAAGAGACATCACCTTGCACGAGAAACATCTTACCATACTTAACACATTTACTCAATACAAAAACTTGCGCTAAATATACATCACGGGTAGTATTATATTATTTGCTCAATTCACAAACTTAGTATTTGATCTTAAAGGGGGAGGGGAGCGGGTCTTTCTGCTATGATGTGATACGAATTACGCTAAAAGAAGACGTTACTTCGCACGAACAATACAAAAAAAAAGAGACTACCTTGCACGAGACTCACAATGAATCATGCTTAACAGATTTACTCTATACATAAACCTCAGTCTTCGGTATATAGAGAGACTTATACTGTGCAACCAACATGACTAAAACCTTTGCTTACTCACAAAATTATATACATGTTTTATAACCCGAAGCCGTAGCAATCCTATCCGCATGCACTCCCCGGCGACCCTGACTGTGCAATATAAAATAGAGTTATCTTGTCCGTGCTGCATAGGAAAAGAAGAACAAACCAGGGTATTAAAACAATGGCCTCAATGGACGCTCGCTGATAAAAATGAAGAGAGACAGAGAAAGGGGAAGAGAGGAGAGGAGAATACCGTGGCGAAGGGCTTTGTTTGGGTAGGGGAAATACAGGGACACGGAGAGAGAGAGAGAGAGAGAGAGAGAGAGAGAGAGAGAGAGAAATTAAAGATGAAGAATGAGGAAAAAGAAGAGAGGAAAGAAGAGAATATAGAGAAAGGAAAGGAAAGAGGGCGTGGAAAAAAAGATGCGGTAGGAGAGAGAGAGAGAGAGAGAGAGAGCATAGGAGCAAGGTAACAGGTGCTGAAGATGGCCCTGTCATTATCACGCTCTAGGGCACCTCTCTCTCTCTCTCTCTCTCCCATGCTTCATGAGGGAGGCGAGACTTAAAAGAGACTCAGAGAGAGAGAGAGAGAGAGAGAGAGAGAGATGGAAAGGAGGGGAGGGGAAGAGAAGGGGAAAGGAAGGGAGGGGAATAGAAGGGGAAGAGAGTTGAGGGGAAGGAAGATAAGGGAAGAGAAGAGAAAAGAAAAGAGAAGAGAAGAGAGAGAGAGAGAGAGAGAGAGAGAGAGAGAGAGAGAGAGAGATCTATAAGGGAATAATTGTGAGGGGTCATATATACATATTCCGAGGACACTCACTTTCCTCTGTGTGTGTGTGTGTGTGTGTGTGTGTGTGTGTGTGTGTGTGTGTGTGTGTGTGTGTGTGTGTATGTGTGTGTGTGTGATTGTGCGTCTATGTGTGCGAATTTACATGTATGTGTCTGTGTCATTCTCTCTCTCTCTATCAATCTCTATCTATCTATCTATCTATCTATCTATCTATCTATCTATCTCTCCCTCCCCCCCATCGTCCCCTCCCTTTCTCCCCACCACTCTCTCTCCCTCCACCGAAATATTTATACAACCTCATATTTATATTTAGTTTCTTGTAATTATTTTTTCCTTTCCTTTCAGCAAGATTATGTTTTGTATATTAATGCGTCCGAGAAGAGAGGAGGAGAGGAGAGGAGAGGAGAGGAGAGGAGAGGAGAGAGGATTGTGTTATTAAATGCAAAGCGTGTAAGGTTTTGTAATTACTCTACATAATACTATTGCGTTATTTTAATTACGACGCTGCTTCCGGTAATACTACGTTGTGTCATCCATTTGAGTTTCCCCTTCACTGAATTTGTTACCGTTTTCTATTATTCTTGTTTTGTTGTGCTTGATGTTATATGTTTTAATCTTTTCTGTATCCTGGCGTCGCATTGTGAAATTTAATCAGTCTCCCTTCGTGTGTGTGTGTGTGTGTGTGTGTGTGTGTGTCTCGTTGCTGTTTTCCCTCGTTCTCATTTCACTTTCATTGTTCCCTTTACATCCCTTCTGCACACATTGCTCTCTCTCTCTCTCTCTCTCTCTCTCTCTCTCTCTCTCTCTCTTCCTGCCTCTTCTTTCCTCCTTCCTTCCTCCGTCTCCTTTCCCTCCCCTCATGGCAATATTTGTTCTACCTCAAACTGTTGACGTTTCTCCATTGCTTGCTTGCGTCTCCCTCTCTCCTTCCCTCCCTCCCTTCCCTCCCTTCCTCTTTCTTCCGTCGCTCGCTCCTCACCTCTCCCTCTCTCCCTCCGACTTTCTTTGCGTTACCTTCCTCCTCCTCCTCCCCTCTTTCCTTCCTACCTTCCGTCGCTCTTTTCCTCCTCTCCCCCTCTTCCTCCCTCCCTCCCTCCTACTTTGCATATTTGACACGTTTCATTGTTGGGGCAAAACTCCGTCGGGATGAAATATTTTCCTGCCTTGGGATGAGGGGAGGAGTGGGGGAATGGTGGGGGAGGAGGAGGGGGGAGAGGAGTGTGTTTGGGATGTGGATGCTGGGGGTATGGTTGTTGGGGGGTGAATGGTAAGATGGAGGGTGTTAATCTGGGGGTGAGGGGTTGGTAGGAAGGTGTATGGGGGTGTGTATGCTGGGGGTGGAGGTCTGTTCGGTGTATGGATGTTACGGGATATGAAGAAGGGGGTGGGGGTTGACTGCGTGTGTGTAGGGGGGAGGGTTAGGTTAGGTTAGGTTAGGTTAGGTTAGGTCAGGTTAGGTTAGGTTAGGTTAGGTTAGGTTAGGCTAGGTTAGGTTAGGTTAGGTTAGGCTAGGCTACGTTAGGTTAGATTAGGCTTGGTTAGGTTAGGCTAGGTTGGGTTAGGCTAGGTTAGGCTAGGTTAGGTTAGGTTAGGTTAGGTTAGACTAGGCTAGGTTAGGTTAGGTTAGGCTAGGTTAGGTTAGGCTAGGCTAGGTTAGGTTAGGTTAGGCTAGGTTAGGTTAGGCTAGGTTAGGCTAGGTTTGGTTAGGCTAGGTCACCCCCTCAACCTTGAGTCACCATTAGCGAGATATTTACTTGTTTTGTTTTAAGGAATGTTGTGATAAGCTGCTCTTCGTATGGGGGGGGGCCCCCCTAACACACATGTATCTTGTTGTTTTCCTTTATAAATGCGTTGTTCTCTCTCTCTCTCTCTCTCTCTCTCTCTCTCTCTCTCTCTCTCTCTCTCTCTCTCTCTCTCTCTCTCAGTTTTATGCTCTGGTTCTGTTCTATTCACTCTCTCTACACTTTTACTTTCATTTTTTCACGAGCTTCAACTTTTATGCAACACCAATTTCGCAAGGTTGTTAAACGGTATTGTTGATTGGTTATTTTTTTCATCTTTACGTTTTCTTTTTCGACAATGTTTTCATCTTTCTCTTCTTTTTCAACAATATTTTCCTCTCTTTTCAACAGTTTTCCTCTTTTTCTTCTGTTTTTCCTCGACACCACTACACAAAATTAATCATCTATCTCGCATATCAATACATATTTTGGTAGTTATTTCTCCTATTTTTCTATATATTTGCACTGTTTTTTTATTTCTTTCATCCTTCATTGTTTCATTTTGTCTTTCTCGTTTTTTCTTCACTTCTTCTTTTGTTTGCCTTTCTGTGTTTTTTCACCAATTTTTTTCTGTATATTTTTCTTCCGTTTCCTTCTCTCATCCATCATGGTTTCCTTTTGTCCTTTTATACCGTTTTTTTTCTACACTTCTTCCTGTCTTTTCTTCTTTCTGTTTTTGCCTATATTATTTTTGCTTTTTTTCCCTCGTTTTCTTGTCATGAACTTACTCTTCTTCTGCTCTTCCTCTCGTGTTGGTTCCCTGTATTATATTTTTTTCCTGCTCTTTGTTCCTCGTCCTTCTTTCCCATTTGATAATTGTGATCTCTCTCATCAGTCTCATGTTCGGTGTATCAGTATTACTTTCTTTGTTCTGATTATGTATTCCTCCTCCTCCTACTTCTCCTCTTCCTCCTCCTCTTCCTCCTCTG
>NC_066539.1:11021240-11088740 GCF_024679095.1 Eriocheir sinensis
GTGGTGGTAATAGGGTCGTGCAAGCGTTGACGAGAGAGTTACTTTGGGTTCAGTGTGGTGTCAGCCTCTTCCCGGGCCTTTCTATTTCAGTCATGTCCCAGTCTAACACTTTTTGTTCAGCTGTTCTTTCTCTCACATGATTTTCCTGACTATTGCCATTTCTTGTTTAGTTGCTTCATATAGGTCGTCTACCTCTGCCTGTTTCCTTATTCACTTGCCTCCTTCTCATCAACATAGTGATTTTTCACATTATTCTTCATTTCTTTTGGTGCACTGTAATTGCAATAGCAGTAGTTGTTGAAGTAGCAGGTAATGATATTGCTAAAGCACTATATAGTAGCGGTAACAACAATGAAAATAAAAAGAAGCGCGTACGTTTAATAATTTTTACGAAAAATATTTATGATAATTTGTAGAAACCGAACAAAAGAGAGGAAGAATTAGAAAAAAAGTTAGTAAAAGAAACTGAAAATTTAAGAGAAGGGATAAAGAAAAGAATTTAGGGAGCGAGAGAAGATGAGAAGGAGGAGGAGGAGGAGGAGGAGGAGGAGGAGGAGGAGGTGCCACACGATACTTATAAAGGCGGCGACGTGAGTACAAGGGTGGATGATGGGAAGGAGGAGGAGGAGAAAGGGGAGGAGGAGGAGGGAGGACAGGTAGGAGAGAAAGTTGAGGAAAGATTGGGGGGAGGGGGGAGGGAAGGAGAGAAGGAGGGGGGCAGGGGGTGGGAGGGGGGAGGGGACAAGTATCGACTGGATCTTTCTTGGAAGCCAGGGTGCAGATGGTCCTCCAGAGCTCCTCCCTCCCTCACTCCACTCTCTCTCTCTCTCTCTCTCTCTCTCTCTCTCTCTCTCTCACACACACACACACACACACACACACACACACACATTTTTATCTAGTACTACCAACATTCCATCTTTCAGTATAATCTTTAGAGGACTGGAACTCGGCGGGCTTTTTTTTGTATCTTTCTTTTTCGCCCTTGGGTTGCTGCGTTACTTTAAGAAATATATTTACTAATTGTTTCGTCTGACTATACTTTTTTTTTTTTTTTTTACCGTACTAACTTTCTTCTGTCAATTACGATCATCTTTCTCTTTTTTTTTTTATAGATCAGCGTTTGTGTATATATTTTAGCTCATAGGTGCCAACGCTCAATAACCTTTCATCAGTATAATTATTTTTTTATCACGTTATTTTTCATAGAATGTTGAAATAGTGTTTGTTGCAGCAGTAGTAATAGCAGTAGTAGTAGTATTAGTATTAGTAGTAGTAGTAGTAGTAGTAGGTGTAGTAGTAGTA
The DNA here is from genome assembly GCF_024679095.1 of Eriocheir sinensis. NCBI lineage: Eukaryota > Metazoa > Arthropoda > Malacostraca > Decapoda > Varunidae > Eriocheir > Eriocheir sinensis. Next base: position 11,022,546 of record NC_066539.1, read on the forward strand.
GTAATAGTAGTAGTGTAGTAGAATCAGAGAGAGAGAGAGAGAGAGAGAGAGAGAGAGAGAGAGAGAGAGAGAGAGAGAGAGAGAGAGAGCACGTATAAGAAGTTGCCTTATAAATTAATTCAAACGGAGGTAGGCGAGCAAGGAAAGGAGGGGAGGGTGGAGAGGAACACCCCCCTCCCCCCCACCCCCACCACCAGCACCAGCACGGGAAAGAGATATTAAGCAAAATTTTTATTGCAGGTACAACTTAAAGCTGAGCTGGGCCGAAAATTTCTCTCTGGGAGGCGCGGCCGGGCGACGACGAGGGTGAAAATGCGAATCTACTTAAATTTTTGATGCAGGAACGAGCCGTGTGAAAAAGCGGGAAGGAACGAGAATGAGGAGAGAGGATAACATGGTTGTGAGGGCGGGGAGGAGGAGGGCTGGAAATAGAGACGGGATGAGGAGAGGCTGGGAGAGGTGGAGAGAGAGAGATGGGATGAGAGGAAGAGGCTGGAAAGGATGGAGATTGAGAGAGGATGGAAGGGAGAGGTTGGAAGGGGCGGAGAAAAGTGCGGGGTGAGAAGAAGAGGGTGGAAAGGGGTGTAGATTGAGACTGAATGAGGAGGGAGAGTCTGGAAGAGGTGGAGAGATAAATGGGATGAGAGGAAGAGGCTGGAAAGGATGGAGATTGAGAGAGGATGGAAGGGAGAGGATGGAAGGGATTGAGAAAAGGGCGGTGGTAGAAAAGGAGGGTGAAGCGGGTGTAGATAGAGATGAGATGAGGAGAAAAGCCCGGGAGAGGTGGAGAGAGAAAAATGGGATGAGAGGAAGAGGCTGGATAGGATGGAGATGGAGGTTAGGAGGGATGGAGAAGAGGAGGAGTCGAGAGGGAGAGGCTGGGAGGGGTGGAGAGAGAGAGAAAACGATTAAAAGATAGTCTGAAAAGGGTTGAGAGAGGTTGGGAAGAGTGTAGATAGTAACAGGTTGAAAGGGTGAGGTTAGGAAGGAGTGGGGGGAACGGTGGGTTGAAAGGGGAAGGATGGGGAGTGGTGGAGGCTTGGAGAGGTGAAGAGAGAGATAGATTAAAAGATAGGCTGAAAAGGGTTGAGAGAGGGTGGGAAGAGTGTAGATAGTAACAGGTTGAAAGGGTGAGGTTAGGAAGGAGTGGAGGAAAGGATGGGTTGAAAGGGAGAGGATTGGGAGTGGTGGAAGAAAAGGCGGATCGAGAGGCAGAAAACGAGGAGCATAAGATCGATGATGGTCTTCAGAGAAATGAAACCCCCCCCACAGCAGAGAGAAAAATAGCATACCAACAAAAGATAACAAAGTATATTATAAAATAATAATCTGCAACGCACAAACGCATAAGAGGAGGGTATCAGGACGCCTCTCCTCCTGAAATTGACCTAACTTTCGGCCACTTCTCTTGACGCTTTGTAGGAGCAGTGAGTAGTGTGCTTTTTTTTTCATTATTTTTTTTTGCCCTTGAACTGTTTCCTCTACTGTAAAAAAAACCCCATCCACACGCAGGAAGGACTACAACGTGACCCAAAAAACATCATATTCTCCCTTACTGTAGTTTTGAATGCCGCTTCTCGCCCCCTCCTCTCTCACCCCCTCACACACACTTGCTCTCCTTTCCTCTCTGTGATCTTGGCAGCATCACGTTCACCATTTTCCCAAGCGCTCTCTGCTCCCTCACACCATTACTACCGGACTATTGACCTGTTATCGTGTATTAGAGGTGATATTAAGTATTTCATCCTGTGAGTTTTATCCCGCGAAACAATACCCTCATTTTTTATTCTTTCAGTTGTGCGTGTCTACTTCGCCGTTAAAAAAAAATAAAGTCAGCTTGTTGTGATATTTTCTGGAACAGTTTGTGTGATAAAGCGCGAGGCACTTTGTCTAATGCTCCCCGCGGCAGTTGAAGTTCATCCAATTGTCCCAGAATTCGTCGTGGTATTTGTCCTGCTGATGATCCCTATTACCGACAGTTCATCTTAAAACTTTTTTGTGAATTGTTTCCGCAGCATTCAAATGGTATTATGTTGTTCACGGTACAGAAAATTGTATTCACGTGATATTTGTTTCCAGTATGCAGTAAGTAATCGGCTTTATTTTATGAGTAATTCCTGGATCTTTTCCTTGCCACCTGCGTGACAATTACTGCGTGCGCGTTTCAATACTCATAGTTGACATGATGCTGTCGCAATACATTTCCGCTTCCTGGTTCAGGCGCTTTAGCCAATTGTTGTGGATAACGTAATGATGGACTCGCTCAACGGTAGCATTGTAGTGCAAATTTTACTAATCCTGGTGCGGGAAATGGACAGCTCTCACACACAAACATATACATGCACATGTGTATGTATGTATGCATACCTCCACACACATCGTACACATATCCATACGTACATACATATATGCATACGCACACACCATACATGGTTCAGTACCGGCCCCGAGCAGTCTTCCCTTTCGGACTGTCCGATTACTGGGTCCTTGGAGAAACCCGGGGAAGGGAAACTGTGCCAACCCGGGTGTCACACATACCCTGTGCCCCGGGAGATGAGCACTGAGGCCACGCGCAGCTTTACCTTTACCTTGCATTCATGTTTACATGGATACGTATATGTATGCATACACATGCATACATACATACATTCATATATATATATATATATATATATATATATATATATATATATATATATATATATATATATATATATATAAACTGTTCATATATTTATTTTATCAGATGTGAAATTGAAAACATTGCCGTGGGTGTAGCCAAGACTAAGATAAGCCTCCCCTAGTGCAGCTTTACTGGGTCGGCACAAGCCTAGGGCGCCTACAGTGTGCTGGAGAGCATGAGTTCGTTCGGCCGCCTTCCCGGCGTTGTAATGAGGTCAGTGAACATTGTAGCAGCGCACCGAGAGACCGTCTTATATTCGGTGTATAATAATGAAATAGCCGCCTCGATAATTACCGGGAAAGTTTTCAGCATTCAAGCTACTGAACTAAGATAATGAGTGTTCATGATGATTCATGGGCTCAGAGTTTAGCTCCGGTAGCCTCGAGCAACTTATTTTATAAGTATATTAGTGATTCATTTCACGTATATTGCCTCGTAGGGATAAGGGGCTGCCCTTGTATGATTTACATTTGGAACTATTGGGCTGTAAGGCAAGGCCAAGACCTCACTAAAAGCAGTGTGTTGTGTTTCTCATGCCGCCGGCCAAAATACAGCAGTGTGCCATACATAGTGAAACGCGGTTAGACTTCTCCGTAGACTTTGCAGGGACGTGTTCGCGATTGTTCAGCTGACCCAAGAATCTTGCCGCATGTCATACCTAATTTTCATTGCATGCATTGAACATAGTGTACACGTGTAGTATAGAGTCAATAGAAGAATGTAATAGAATGTATAGTACAAGAAGGATGTGAGTAGATGAGGTCGTTGAGAGTAGGCAGTTGTGTGTGTGTGTGTGTGTGTGTGTGTGTGTGAGAGAGAGAGAGAGAGAGAGAGAGAGAGAGAGTGCGTGTGTGCGTACGTATGCGTGTGGATGCAGGTGTGTGTACTCCGTGTAGCATTCTCTTCAAGTCATCTCTGCTTGTTGGAGGACGCTTGATGCCTGGGAAGTGGTACGAAGAGCCCGGGGAGCTGGAGGGAAGCCGGAGGGACGGAGGGGGTGGAATGGGAAGGGGTGGAAAGAGGAAGGCTGAAGAGAAGACGAAGGGTGCTGTGTTTGGCAGGGAGGAATGTGTAGTGTGAGAGGAATTAGGAAAGAGAAGGCATGGAAGAAAGCATAGGGGATGGGGGCAGGCAGAACGAGAGGGTGGTGCGTGAAAGGGGCAGAAAGAGGAATGCTGAAGAGAAGGCGAAGGAAGGCGGGAAGGGTAGGAAGAAAGGGTGGTCTGGGATAGGGAGGCGAGGGAGAAGGTGTTGGGCTGGACGAAAGGATACTGTGAGAGGACTGAAGGATGTGAAGGAAGAATGGCGGGGAGGTGTATGGGATGAAGGAGGACCTGAGAGTGGAAGGGTGGCAGGAGGAGGAAGGCGGAAGAGGAAGTGGATTAAGGAGGTAAAAGGGGATAGAACAAGGTCGTGAGAAGGGCGTTGGAGGAGGTGGAGGAAGAAGGAAGGGAAGTGAATACGGATTAGAGAGAGAGAGAGAGAGAGAGAGAGAGAGAGAGGAGGGCAAGAATGGAAAGTTACTGGAAGAGGGAATGGAAATTTAAATGACCAGAAATTAAAAGAGGATGGAAAGAAAAGAAGATAAAGAAGAAAGGGTAGACATATAGAAGGAAAGAAAGGATGAATAGAAGGAAGGAAAGAGATACAGAGATAAAGATGGAATAAAGAAAAGAGGGAAAAGAAAATAGGTCGAGCATATAGGATGAAATATTTAGATAGATAGTAAAAAAAGGAAAGAAGAGAGTGTAAGATAAAATGCAAGATGTAAGAGAGAGAGAGAGAGAGAGAGAGAGAGAGAGAGAGAGAGAGAGAGAGAGAGAGAGAGAGAGAGAGAGAGAGAGAGAGAGAGAGAGAGAGAGAGAGAGAGAGAGAGAGAGAGAGAGAGAGAGAGAGAGAGAGAGAGAGAGAGAATTCTCCTTAGACCTGTAGAGTCCTCCTTCTTGCAAATTAACTCCTCACACCACTCTTACCACCTACCCAACACCACCACCACCACACTCACTACCACTACCCACCACCACCACAACCACCACCACCACCACCACCACCATCAACAACAACAACAACAACAACAACAACAATCTCGCTTCTCTCTCTCTCTCTCTCTCTCTCTCTCTCTCTCTCTCTCTCTCTCTCTCTCTCTCTCTCTCTCATTTTCCCCTTTTCCGTTGCAATAATTCCTCTCCTTACCCTTTCTCTCCTCTCTCCTCCCTTCCTCCCTCTCCACGCCCTCATTTCTTCCTACTCTAGTTTAATCTCCTCCTCCTCCTCCTCCTCCTCCTCCTCCTGCATTTAACCTCATCCTTTTATATCGGGTCCTGCTTCTCTTCCCTTTCCTCGTTGGGGTGCGTTTACTCTCTCTCTCTCTATATCTATCTATCTATCTATCTATCTCTATATCTCTATCTATCCATACAAGCCAAAGAACTCTAACTATAATGAGTGATCCTTTTTAGCAATATCAAGAAGAAAAAGAAGAAAAAGAAGAAGAAAAAGAATAAGAAGAAAGAGGAGAAGAAGATGAACATATTCGTAACGTTAAATAAATAGGAATTGCAGGAAAACGGATAAAATTAGAAGGATGTGAATGGTGTAGATAGAGGGAGAAAAGATGGGGCTATTAGTGGATAGAAAAAGGTGGAGGAGGAATGAGAGGAAAGTGGAAGAAAAAGGAAAAAAAAAGAAAACAGAAAAAACACTAAAAAAACCTCCCCCCGATACCATGAATATATCTCGGGCTCGTAAAATATATCCTTGCCTCTCCAGATCTTCCGAGAACCCCTCACCTTGTATCTTCCTTCCTCTCTTCCCTTCCTTTTTTTTCTCTCCTCTCTCTCCATCTCTTTCTCTGTCTTTTATTCTGTCTGTTTATGTCTGTCTATCTGTCTGTCTGTTTGTCTGTCTGTCTGTCTGTCTCTCTCTCTCTCTCTCTCTCTCTCTCTCTCTCTCTCTCTCTCTCTCTCTCTCTCTCTCTCTCTCTCTCTCTCTCTCTCTCTCTCCTCCTCCTCCTTCTCCTCCTCCTCCTCCTCCTGCATCCTTGAAGACCGCGCTACCTCTCCTCTTCATCCTTGCTCCTCCTTCTGGAACACTTCTTGACAGTCCACCGAATTCTTGAAAAGGCGGGGAGAAGGGCCGAGCGAAGGAGGGGGAAGGGTTAGAGCAAGGGGGATGGAGAGGGAGGAAACACGGACGAAGGAAGGAGGAGGAATGGAAGCAGAGAGGAGCAGACGATGAACGGAAAGTGAGGGAGGAGGAGGAGGAGGAGGAGGAGGAGAGGAGGAAGGGAAGACGACTGGATCTGGAGTGAGAGAATTAAGGTGAAAGAAGGAAAGTGAATGAGGAGGAGAAAGAGAAAAAGGAGTAAGAGGAAAGGTAAACGAAGGGAGGAGTGAAAAGAAGGAGAAGGAAGGGAAGCAGCTTGAAAGACACAATAAAGATGGAAGAAAGAAAGTGAATGAGGAAGAGAGAGAGAGAGAGAGAGAGAGAGAGAGAGAGAGAGAGAGAGAGAGAGAGAGAGAGAGAGAGAGAGAGAGAGAGAGAGAGAGAGAGAGAGAGAGAGAGAGAGAGAGAGAGAGAGAGATAACGAGGATAAACTGTTCTAACGTACTCGTATCAAACTTGTTCCTTTATGTTCGCCGAAAATGAAAAAATCAACGTATATATATATAAAAAAATCTATCGTGTTTCGGAGTTTATTTTTCAGTTTGATTTTTACGCACAAGGGATTTTCTCTCATTTTTATTTTTTTTATTTTTTTTGTGAACGTAAATCCTTGGTATGAAGATGAAGGGTACACATATGCTTAACACACACACACACACACACACACACACACACACATTTCCTCCTCGTCCTCATCCACGTCCTCCTCGTCCTCGTCCTCCTCCTCCTCCTCCTCCTCTTCCCCTATTCACACACACACACACACACACACACACACACACACACACACACACACACACACACACACACACACACACACACACATTAAATCATCCCTCCCTACTGTGTTTTTCGAACCAAGATAAAGTCATAGAATTATAAAACTTTCACCGTGTCGGAAAGGTTTTAGTATCTGTCCCCCAAACGTAATATGAAAATGGTGACTCCCTCTATATTTTACGACGAGGTTGAGGCAGAGATTTTATCCGGGCACGGTTTTGAAGTTGTCCCCTGTAACGAAAAGTATTTATATAGTGACTGATATTTTCGTCCCTGTGGAAAAATTGTTTATGTTGGAAGTGATGTGATATGATAAGAGGGAGAGAGAGAATAAGGGGTGAGAGTAATGGAAGACGAAGGAAAGAGGGAGTGAAAGGAGACGGGATAAAAGGAATGACGAAGGAAGGAAGGAGTGGAAGGAGACGGGATAAAAGGAATGACGAAGGAAGGAAGGAGTGGAAGGAGACGGGATAAAAGGAATGACGAAGGAAGGAAGGAGTGGAAGGAAACGGGATAAAAGGAAACACGAAGGAAAGGAGTGGAAGGAGAAGGGAGGGAAGAAAAGACGAAGGAAGAAGTGAAAGGAGACGAGATAAGAGGAAAGACGAATGATAAAAGGAGTGGAAGGAAAAGGGAGGAAATGAAAGGAAGGAAAAGAGAAAAGGAGGAAAGGAAAAGTAAGGCAGGAGGATATTTACAAGTCATCAACGTATATCAAAAAAAGTGATTTCGTGTATTTTCCAGCAAAGAACAAGGCGCATATTTGCCAGTGCGTCCTTATGTCTTATAATTGTAGTATTTTGTATTATAATTGTATCATCATCAAAGCGCCTCCAGTCTTTAAAACAAAATTCTTTATTTAGTAACCGATATGTAAGGCGTCAGCTTATATGTAAATGATCTCATGTATTATTCAATAGAGTTTAAGTACATCTCATTATTACGTCATTATGGTTTATTATCGTAGTAAGTCTTATCATACCCATTTTAGCACAGATTATATGTTTGGAAAAAGAGACAGAAGGATATTTTTCCCTTTTGATATGAGTACTATATGGAAGAGAGCGTGCGAATTGGTGTATACATAAACCTAGTGGCGGGGAGTGGGAGGGGAGAAAGAAACGGCTATTTTCCTCCGATTTTGTATGCGTAGTAAATGGAATAGAGCGTACGGATTGGCGAACGTTTGTACCTAGTGGCTTTTTTTCTTTACATCAGAGGACACGGCTCAAGGGCAATAACGCTACTCGCCGCTCATATAAAAGATAAATGTAAAGAGTAAAATAAAAGGTTGGGGTTCGGGGGATGGGGGAGGGGACGTCTAGCACCTCGCGACGTCTCTTCCTCATCGTGGCCGCCGTCGGGGTTTCGATCCTCCTTCTGGGAAAGTCGCGGATTAGGGCCTCGGTTAAACAAGGGGCTGCGCGGGAGGGTGTGGGGGTGGGGGGGGGGGCGTGGGTTCCTGCTTAATAAGACACGCATTCAGGCGCGATTAATCTATGTGCCGCTGAGACTGTGGCCGAGACGAAGGTGGTTTGGTATAGAAGGGAGGAGGAGGAGGAGGAGGAGGAGGAGGAGGAGGAGGAGGAGGAGGAGGAGGAGGAGGAGGAGGACAGGGTGGTAAGGATGGAGAGGGAAAATTGAGGTGAGAGAGAGAGAGAGAGAGAGAGAGAGAGAGAGAGAGAGAGAGAGAGAGAGAGATGGGAAGGGTATATGAGGGGGCATTATACCTTCCAAAACTGCATTGTTCTCCTTAGTGGGTTTAGTGAGTGTTGTAATAATGATGATAGTAAAAATATGCAGAGGAGGTTGAAGGGTAGCGGTAGTGTTTGTATTGATATTTCCAGTAGTGAAGTAGTGATTTTTACTGTTATTATTATCATCGTTATTTTTATTTCACGTGTTATTAATAGTGACAGCAATAATGAGATGTTCGGTTAATCAAAAAGCAAAACCGGAAAACGTACGCATCGGTTTTTATTATACCGTTTCAGTTTGATCCTCCTCCTCTTCCTCCTCCTCCTCTTCCCTTCTCCGTCATCACCAATACCACGACCTCAACTCTACTTTATCCTTCATCACTACCGCTTCCACCACTGCCAGTTACTCCTCATCCACCACCACCACCACCACGAGCATCTCACTACCTCCATCTTCATCTCTACCATCCTTCATCATCTGTACCACCACCTCCACCTCTCTTTCTCCTTCGTCGTCCTTTTCACCACCACCACCACCATCATCACTCCACCTACTCCTTCGTCTTCGGCTTCGTCCTCTCGGCGCACTCCTCCAGGATGGTGTCATTAGCCCGGGACGGTTCGGCCTCCATATATCAGAGGAAGGCGGACCGGCGCGGGCAGTAAAAAGGGCCACGCCGCCGCAAGGACTCTCTCTCTCTCGGTTTCTATCTCGGTCTCTTGGTCTCGGTATCGGTCTCGGTCTCTCGGTCTCGGTCTTTCTTGGTCTCGGTCTCTTGGTTTCTTGGCGTCGGTCTCTTTTAGTTTTGGTCTCGGTCTTTTGGTTTTGGTCTCTTGGTTTCTCTCGGTCTCTTGGGGTCTTGGTTTCTCTCGTATTCTCTTTTTCTTATTCTCTCTCTCTCTCTCTCTCTCTCTCTTATCAGTTTCCTTTCCTCAAGTCAAGTTGTATTTATTTATTTTTGCTCCTTTATTTATTTATTCCATTTTCGTTTCCTCCTCCTCTTCTTTACCTTTCCTTCCTTCCTGAATCATTCCTCCTTCTGCCATTTTTCTTCTTATTCCTCTTCCTCTTGCTTCTTTCTTTTTTGTGGCTCTTTGCTTTCTCGTTCTCGTCTCCTAATCGTCTTCTTTTTCTCCTCCTCCTCCTCCGAGTCCCTGAAGAGTTCATTGCTCCCAATTTGGGGTTTGTTTGGCATAAAAAAGGAATATGTGTGTACTATGTTTGTTCTGTGTGTGTGTGTGTGTGTGTGTGTGTGTGTGTGTGTGTGTGTGTGTGTGTGTGTGTGTGTGTGTGTGTGTGTGTGATGACTTGTCCATATGCAACTCTGTTTTTTTTCATCAGTATTCTTTTTTTACAGCAAAGGAAACAGCTCAAGGGCAAAAAAAGGAAACCTATGAAAAAAACCCGCTACTCAAAATTCATGTTTCTGTCCGCCTGTCTGTCTGTCTCTGTCTGTCTGTCTGTTTCCGTTTATGTCTTCTTGCTCACATGATATTTGCACGATTTCGCAACACCCATTATAACAAATCACAAACGCTAAATGACCCTGTCGGAGGATTACTTCAAGCACTCCATCAGAACATGACACAACAACTACCCAATCAAAACAAGAGTAATAAAAGGACACAACATATATGATGATTTTGTAACAGGTGCATTTTCCAACGTTAAAAATGCAACGCAGATTGGTATTACACATATAGAGTGAGCTGGAGAGGGAAAGGGAGTGCGCGGTCCTTAGTTCGTTATAACACGCACACTGCAACCTCACATAACACTTCATAACGGAACACCGCCATGCACCAAGCGAGCGGTCGGACGGGATGGTAAGAATTTCTCCCGCGGTCTTGTATAGTGGCTCCTCCTCCTGCCCCTTCTCCTCCTCCTCCTCCTTCCCCGCGCTCTTCAGTGGACCAAATAAAGCCGGCAAAGTGCACCCATTAGCTAGAGAGGCCCGTGATGTTCCTCCATGATGTTCCTCCGCCTTCCTGCCCGCCTGCCTGCCATCCCCTGCGAACATCCGCCGAAGTCACGTTACTTGATTCGCCAACTTCCTCTTCTTTCCTCTCCTTTCCTTCTTCTCCTCCGTTTCTTCACCTTCCTCCTTCGCCATTTTCGTTCCCTCTTCCCTTTTACTCTACATCCCTTCCTCCGTGCTTTATTCCTTTTCCTATTCCTCCTTTTTTTCCTTCTTTTCGTCTTCCTCTGCTTCCGTTTCGTCCTCGTTCTCATCGCCCTCCTCCTCCTCCTCCTCCTCCTCCACTTACGTTATGTCATCTCGAAATGCGTCTCTTTCATCTTGCTTGCTGTCTTCTGTCTCTTGTGTAAAGGTTATATCTTGGGGCCCAACTTTTAGGACGCCATGTTAGGAGTTCTGCCGTTTGATGCGTGCACGGGGAATGGGTGGTGTTAGGCCCCAGCTTTTGGTAGTGTTACGAGGCACCGTTTGGGTAGACCTATTAATGGGGGTAGGGAGAGAGAGTTAGGTGTTAGTTTGCAATATTAAGACGAGGAAGGGGTGTTAGTTTAGTGATGGTGTTATCTAGTCTTGTATCCGGCTAGCTATTCACATACCCAATCACTTATTCACGTAGCCAGTCACCAAGTCTGTCACCTTCACAGCCACTCACCCACCAACTTACAGCAATTGTCCTAGCCCTTCACCCAGCCACCCAACCATTCACCCACACATTCAGTCACCCACCTACCCACCCACCCACCTAGCCATTTACTCATTCAGTCAGTCAACCAGCCAGTGACTCAGCCAATCATTCACTCAGCCGGTCACCAAGTTATCTCCCTATTTAGTCAATCACCAACACACACTGTTATCCACCCAAACAGTTACACATCCAGTCAGTTATCCAGTCATCCACCCAGTCAGTTACCCAGTTAAACACGGCCCCTTCCACCCCTTACTTATCCAACTACTAGAGTCACCCTTCCAACAATGCACCCAGTCAGTCATCCAGCTCGACTTATCCTCCCGGCAACCAAGACAAGATTATAATATATGGGGGCAGCAGCAGATTCGGGCGGTGACTTGGAGGACGCACGGAAGGGAGGGTTAAAGGCCAAAGATGTTTAGGAGTGAAGATGGATAGCGGACATGAGAGCGGATAAGAGCTCAGGGAGTGTGTTGTGGTGGTGTCGGTGTTATGGTGCATAGGTTGGGTAAGGTGCTGGCTGGCTGATTTTGTGTCTGAAAGGGTGGCTAGTTGGGTTCTTGAGGAATGGCTAAGCAGTGGAGTGAGTGAGTGACTGGCTGGCTTGCTGGGTAGATGGATACATGGATGAGTGGGTTGAGGATGGATGGCTGATTGGGTGGGTAGCTGGCTGAATGGTTGAGTGGTTGATTAGCTGGGTGGGTGAGTGAATGAATGGTTGATTGGCTGAATGGCTGGTTGGATGAGAGAGTGTTTGGCTGGCTGAGTGACTGATCACCAATACCTGAGAATTAGGCAAAATACAGACCTTATCAATGTCCACCAGTCAGAATCATGTACCGTTTTCAGCAAAGATAAATTATGAAGAAAAAGAGAAGGCTGAGGGAATGACGGAGTGAGTGACTGAGTGTTTGGCTGGCTGAGTGAGTGGCTGGCTGAGTGGCTGTCCGTGTGGCTGGCGCTGCTGGGTGGCTGAATGGCTGGGTGGCTGCCGGGGCGGGATGGCTAGGCAGGCAGCAGCAACATCGCCCATGATTTATGCCGCTCGCTCACACGTCCTAAACCCCAAGATATATCGAGTAATTTTTTAGTGCCGGAATGGTCAAGAGGTCAGTAGAGTGCTGTGCCGCGGCGGAGGTGGGGGAGGGGGAGGGAGGGGAGTCAGAGGAGTGGGGGGTGGGGAAAGTCCGGCATGGAGGAGTGGGAGGGAGGGAGAGGGAAAGGTGCATGGGTGAGGGGAGGGTGAGGGAGACTTGCTTGGGAGAGGAGTAGAGAGGGAAATCAGAAGGGGGAGGGAGAGGGAGAGGGAAAGAGAGGAAAGGGAAGGGGGAGGGAGAGTGAAGGAGGGGGCACGTGAGAGGGGAAGAGAGAGAAGGAAGGGAGGGGTGAGTGAGGGAGAGGGGGAAAGAGAAGGAAGGGGAGGGTGAGGGAGAGAGTGAAGGAAGATGCATGGGAGAGGGGAAGAGAGAGGAAGGGAATGGGTACAGGAAGGTTGGGGGAGGGTAAGAGAGATAGGCCAGGAGGGTGAGGAGGGGGAAAGAGGTGCTGTACGGTCGAAAATCCCTTACGTGTATTGGTATTACGTGTTATGCAGCGAGGAGAGGAAGAAAACGCACGCTAGGAAACTCTGAGGGAAGGAAAGGATGAAGCAAATAAACAATAAAAATAGTCCCGCAAATAACCAGGCCAAGCTTGATGCATCGGACGAATAAATTTGAGATCGAGTGCAAAAAAAACCCGAAAAGGTTGCAACAAAACTGGGAGAGATGGATGGCGCGAGTCTTGAAGTGAACTATAAAAACATTCTTACAAATAGCTACACCCACCAAAGGCTTGATTAATAGGAGGAATAAATTTGAACCATTGTAAAAAGGGGCTTCAAAACTGGTTGACGGATGGAGGGAGGCTCGTAACGTAAGCAATAAGAAACGCCTTGCAAGTAACAGCGGAGGTTTTTAGATACGAAGGCGAGTTTGAAGAATGAAAAATGATACTAGTGGGAATAGCTGACTGGTAAAGGTTGAGTAATTCTAGTGATAAATAATGATAGGAAAGAATAATTAGTTGACGAATGGAGGGTCGGATCACAAGCAACAGCGGAGGTTATATTTACAAAGGCGAGTTTTAAGAATGAAGAATGGTAATAGTGGGAATATCTGACTGGGAAAGGTTGAGTATTTCTTGTAGTGATAAATTATGATAGTGAAGAATGACTATTTGACGGACGGAGGGTCGGATCGCAAGTAAGAGACAGTTCAGGTTTTAGTTACGAATTTTAAGAATGAAGAATGATACTAGACTGGATGGTTCGTTGGTTGGTTGGTTGGTTGGCTGGTTCGTTGGTTGGTTGGTTGGTTGGCTGGTTCGTTGGTTGGTTGGTTGGTTGGTTTGGTTGGCTGCTTGGTTGGTTGGTTTGCTAGTACGTTTGTTGATTTGGTTGGCTAGTTCGTTGGTTGGTTAACTAGAGGGAATATCAGACTGGAAAGGGTTCAGTATTTATTGTCGTATATTATAGTGAGAGTGAAGAGTGATTGGTTGACGGAAGGCGGCTCGTAAGGTCAATAAGAAACGCCTCGCAAGTAACAGCGGAGGTTTTTTGTTACGAAGGCGAGTTTTTAGAAGGAAAAATGATACTAGTGGGAATATCAGACTGGAAAGGGTTTAGTATTTCTTGTCGTATATAATGATTTTTTTTTTTTTTTTTACAGCAAAGGAGACAGCTCAAGGGCACAAAAAAGTAAACATTAATAAAAAAAAAGCCCGCTACTCGCTGCTCCTAAAAAGAATCCAAAGAGGTGGCCGAAAATGGCGGCTCGTAACGTAATGATACTAGTGGGAATATCAGACTGGAAAGGGTTTAGTATTTCTTGTCGTATATAATGATTGCGAAGAGTGATTGGTTAAGGGATGGCGGCTCGTAACGTAAGCAATGAGAAACGCCTTGCAAGTAACAGCGGAGGTTTTTAGTTACGAAGGCGAGTTTTTAGAAGGATCAATGATACTAGTGGGAATATCTGATTGGAAAAGGTTGAGTATTTCTGGTAATATATAACGATAGCGAAGAGTTATTGGTTGATGGATGGCGGCTCGTAGCGTAAGCAATAAGAAACGCCTTGAAAGTTACAGTCAGCGGAGGTTTTAGGTACGAAGGCGAGTTTTAAGAATGAGTGATAAGAGTTGCAATACCTGACTCCCGGATGGTTAAAAATAATAGCTACAAATGTTTTAAGTAGTAGTTCTATTATTGAAGACTTATAGTGGAAAGGGAAAAGTAAATATTAGTAAGTAGTAAGTAATGATATCGAAGAATAGTGATATAGATAATACTGAATAATATTGATAATGGAAAATAATTGATAGTGAATGAAAAAATAATGTTATGGTAGTTTGTGCTTAATAATTGAAACATCTTTGTGGCGGTTGATAATAGATAATGGAAAAGCAGTGAGAGAACTTGATTGAGTGTTGGGATGTATAAGGTGACACAAAATACTGAGACTAAGGGTCACTTTCACAGTTCGCCATGATGGGTTAGTAAGGCTCCCAACCAATACCAAAGACTTAAAAAATTCCATGTGTAGTGTTTAGTGTTTATAATGAAGTTCAGAAATTTGAGGAAACTAAACAGGATATCTTTTGTGTATAGATCTGGAGCTGCAACGAAGACCACCTCTATGGATTGTATAAGATTGAATAGTTTGGTTCGCGCCATTAAAAAGCCACTGTGTTGGACTGTGGAACTGGCCCTAAATAACACGAAGATAATATACTTACTGCAAAATAAACTAAAAAGGAATAAGAAAAAAACACCGATGGGAGACATTGTGGGAGTGCGTTAGCTAAAATAAGTAATAGTAAAGCAGACATTAAAGAAAGCAATAGAAAATAATAAAGAAAGTAATGAAAAAAATATAACATAGACAAGCAGACAGACAGCGCTTCAAGCCCCAAAGTCCAGCGCCGCCTCGGGTTTCAAGTCTCGCCGAAGTGCTTGGCCGCGGAGGAGGGAAGAGGCGCACGTCATTCTTTGCCAACCCAGACGGACGAGTGACCCTCCTCCCCTCGTAAATTATAACTCAGCGTCGAGGAGGAAGAAGAGGAGGAGGAGGACGAGGAAGAGGACAAGCAGCCAGCAAAACAAACTGTCCCAAGTTCCCCAATATATTTCAGAAGCTTTGGGAGCATTACCACTCCACTGGGCCATTGCTGGGAGGTGACTGATGGAGGAGGAGGAGGAGGAGGAGGAGGAAGGAATATTATTAGGGAAGGAGTCATTAGGGAGGGTAGGAAAGGGAGGGAAGGAGAGGAAAATGGGAAATGAATGGAGAGTTAATGGAAGTATTGGAGACGTGTAGAAGAGAGAGAGAGAGAGAGAGAGAGAGAGAGAGAGAGAGAGAGAGAGAGAGAGAGGGAGAGGGAGAGAGGGAGAGAGAGAGGACCGAAGGGAAGAAAGTGGAAGAGGCATTAGAAGAAAGTGGAAAGATGGGATGAAGAGTAAGCGATGGATAGATAGATAGATACATACATACATACATACATATATACATACATACATAGAGGGAGGGAGAGTATAGGAGTAAGCTGAGAGAATGGAGACAAGAAAGAATGTGGAAAGGCAGAAATGAGATAAAAATAGTAGATAGAAGATGCGAATAAAACAGAAGGGAAAGTAAAGAAAGATGAATAAGACAAAAGGAGATAATTGATAGAGCATATACAGATGGTAAGAATGAAATTGGGGGAAGGGGAAGAGGGGGGAGGGGGAGGAGGGGAAGGAAGAGAGAAGGACAGTGTTAACAGAATGCAGAAAGGAAGACATAATAGCAACACACACACACACACACACACACACACACACACACACACACACACACACACACACACACACACACACACACACACACACACACACACACACACACACACACACTCCATTGTTTCCCCTGATGGACGCCAGTCAGGCAACATTGCTAATTAAACTAAACAAGGTCTCCCCCAAAGTTTCAAGGAGTGACGTAACAGGGAGGAGGAGTAGAAGGAGGAGGAGGAGAAACAAAGTGGAGGAGCTGCTGGAGAGATGGAAGTGGAAGAGGAGGAGGTCCGGGAGAAGGTGGGGGTGGAGTGGAGGGAGGAAAAAAGTGGAGGAGAAGGAGGAAAAAGACATGAGGAGGAAAACGAAGAAGAGAAGGAGAAGAAGAACGTGTAGAAGGAGAAGGAATAGGATCAGGAAGAGAAGAAGAGGAGGAGGGAAAGAAGAAGTGGGAGGAGAAGAATCATGAAGACGAGAGAGAGAGAGAGAGAGAGAGAGAGAGAGAGAGAGAGAGAGAGAGAGAGAGAGAGAGAGACCGACCGACCGACCGACCGTGAGACCGAGACCGAGAGAAAGAGAGCGATTGAACTTATAAAAGAAAAAGAAAACCCCCCCCAGCAAAAACAACCTGAAAACGCGAGACTGGAGAAACTGGGGCAAAGGGATACACACACACACACACACACACACACACACACACACACAACACACACACTAAACAAAATACCCAAAAAAATAAGAAGCAAACGTTTTTTAGATAATCAAATGTTAAAAAAATTGCAGAAGGTTGCCAGTAATTACCTAAACTTGTAGGCGCGCGTCGCAAACTTAAGGACAACACAGCATTTTCCCGGCTAATATATTTATCCGCGCGCACCGGTATTGCTCGCTGAAGACTAATTAATCGACGTCAAAACCTCTCCAGTACAAACAAAATAAAATAAAATAAAACTAAATAAAAGGTAAATAAATAAACACAAGATAGAACAATACAAAACTCAGGAAGACAAGATGAGGCATTGAAAGAGGAGGAGGAAGAGGAGGAGAAGAAGAGGAAGAAGAGTGTGTAGGAGGAGGAGGATCAGGAAGAGTAGGAGCGGGAATAGGAGGAAGGGATAAGGAAGGAGGATTAGAGGGAAGAGCTGGGAAGAGGAAAGGAGTATGACGAAAAGGAGGAGGAGAAGAAGAAGAAGAAGAAGAAGAAGAAGAAGGAGAAACTATGATAGAAAGATGAGAAAGATGAAGATGCTAATGATTACGATAAGTGGAGTAATAATAAAAGAAAAAATGAGAGAAAAAAACCCGAAAAAAAAGAGCAAAACAAGAAGGATAAAGAAGGAGAAAGAGAGAGAGAGAGGAAAGGAAAAAAGAAAAGACGGTCATGATGAAGGAGTGAGGAAGGAGAATGGAGAGGAGTGTCGAGAAGAGGATAGGTATAAGAGGAGGAGGAGGAGAAGTTATAATAGGAAGATGAACATGATAGTGAAGATGATAAGTATAGAGTAATTAAAGGAAAATGATAGAGAAAATAATTATAATATACCCAATGACCAGAAACGAAAGTATTATAAGTAAAGCAAAGGGATAAGAAATAAGTAAATCTATATACACAAAAAATAAGTAAAAAATGAATAACGCCGGCTCCCTCCTTGCTTCCTCCTCCTGGTCATCTTAGCTAAGGGTCGTGGAGTGAGCAGTGCCCCCTCTTCTCTCTCTCTCTCTCTCTCTCTCTCTCTCTCTCTCTCTCTCTCTCTCTCTCTCTCTCTCTCTCCCTTTCCATCTCCATTTCGCTCTTTCCCTCTCGTTCTCCCTCTCACTGTCCGTCTCCCAATCCCTCTCTCAGCTTCCCTTTGTCCTCCTTCTACTCTTGCATTCTTCCTTTCCTTCCCTCTCCCTTTCTCCCTCTCCATCAAACCTTCTTCTCCCTCTCGTCCTCGTTCCTCACGCCGTCGCTCGCCGTGTGGCCTCGCTCACCCCCTCGCGTCTCATTAGCCTAAATTATTCATAAGACTTTACTTTTCCAATTTCTTAAAATCAGGACTAAATTTGGCCTCGCCCGGGAAGCAAAAGAGAGGAGAAAATGAATGGCGCTCCGCTGGTTGTTTGCCCGAAGCTCTCATTCCTTTCTGGCGCGAGACTCAGCCCGGGAAGGTAAGATTAAGCGAAAAGGTGAGGAAGGAGAGAGAGAGAGAGAGAAGGGGAGAGAGATAGAGGGGGGGAGAGGGAGAGAAGGAAGAGAGAGAAGAGAGGAATATAAATAGAATAGAACAGAACAAAAGAGAAGAATGATAATAGAAGAAAACAGAAAAAGATACAGACAGAGAAAAGAAAGAGGAGAGTAGAGTAGAGGAGAGAAGAGAAGAGAAGAGAAGAGAAGAGAAGAGAAGAGAAGAGAAGACTAGAGACGAGACGAGAAGAGAAGAGAAGAGAAGAGAAGAGAAGAGTAGAGAAGAGAAGAGAGAGAGAACGGTGCTGAGCAACGCCTCCCTCTCTCTCTCCAGCACCCACCAACGTGCCTTCTCCATCGCAGCGGTGGTGTGGTGGAACAACCTCACTGCTGATGTGGATGTTACCCAACTGTCCACTCAGCAGATGAAGGTTGCTTCCCACAGGTGGCTACACCTACACCCCATCGTAAAAGCGTAAATGTAAACGCTTGTTAATAATTGTAAACACGTAAATAACTGTATAGAATACTAATGTAATATCGTCAGAGGCTTTCAAATACCTCCCCACCGGACGGGGGAACTTTAGCTTAGGAAAAAAATATTACCAAGTACTTATGTACTAAACATGTGTTTAAATAAGAGAGAGAGAGAGAGAGAATGTGAAATGTGAGAATATTTTGAAGTTTTTCTTTGTTATTTCTTCCTTTTTTCCCTTTCCATATAAATATCTCCTCGGTCGAATTTCTACCACGCCTTATATTACTCAACACATCACTATTTTGATAATGTTTTGATAATGTCATTTTTTTTTTAACATCGCCAACTATATTGGAATTCGCCATCAAAAAAAATATAGAACATTTTTTTTCCCTTGTGTGTGTGTGTGTGTGTGTGTGTGTGTGTGTGTGTGTGTGTACCTTTGATGTTCCCGGGAAGAGGAAAGAAGCAATCAGCGGCTCTGTTCTGAAGGTTCAAGTTGCCTTTAATAAGTTCGAGGCATTTATTCTCTCTCTCTCTCTCTCTCTCTCTCTCTCTCTCTCTCTCTCTCTCTCTCTCTCTCTCTCTCTCTTTTCCTTCCTTCCTTCCTTTTTTTCTTTCTTTCTTTCCTTCCTTCCTTCCATCCTTCCTTCCTTCCTTCCTTTCTTTCTCTCTCTCTCTCTCTCTCTCCCGCCAGCTCCCTCTCCCTCCCTCCCCCCTTCACCCCTCTCCCCCCCCCCTCCGCCATTTACATCGTCCCCGCTCCCCTCGTAAGTCTTTTCAAATTACTGCCACTTGTTAATCTGCATCAGCTAGTCATTAGGCCTCCGCCACCCTCTGCTTTCCTCGACGTTTCTGCTCCTCTCCTCCTCCTCTTCTCGTTTCTCCTCCTTTTCCCCTTCTTCCCCTCACTTTGGTCCCGCACTCTCATTCTCCTCCTTCTATCTTCCTCCTCTCTTTCCTTTTCTCCATTCCTCTTTTCTGCTTCCATATTTTCTGTTGCTTTTTTTTTTTTTAGTGTTCTGCCCATTTTTTTCTTCATTTTCTTCTTGTTCTTGATGTTTTCTTTTTCTTCTTATTCTTGTTGTTTTCTCTTTCTTCCTCTTTTTCTTTTCCTTTCCTTTCTTTCTTCCCCTTTTCATCCTCATTCCTTCCTCCTTCATCTCTTTTCTTATCCCGTTTATATGTGCCTTATTTTCGTACATACAGTTCCCTTTAATTCTGTTCCGAACGTCACTGAAGAACCTAACGAAGCGATAACCAAAACTATTACTAAAAGAAACAATCTCGTTATAAGCCAAAAAAGGTTATCTGGTGCCTGCTCTTCCATGCTTCCCGGCTTCCCCTCTTCTTCCTCCTCCTCTTCCTCCTCCTCAGCCATTCCTCATCTCGTCATTATCTTCTGGCAGTAGAGACTCGTTCCTCACGGCTTCTCTTCCTCCTATTTCACACCGTAATAAGGACTTGTGTCGCGGAGGAGGAGGAGGAGGAGGAGGAGGAGGAGGTAGTGCTTGTGGTGGTGGTGGAGGTGATGGTGGAGTAGGAGGGAGGGAAGGAGTAAAAAAGATAGGAATGAGAAGAGAGAAGGTTGTGATGAAGAGAAAAAATGAAAGAAAAGAGAGGAGTAAGGAAAATAGACGGAAGAAGGAGGAGGAGGAGGAGGAGGAGCAGTAGAAATAGGAGGAGAAGTAGAAGGAAGAGAAGGAAGTAAAGGAGATGGGAATAAAAAGAGAAGATGGTGATAAAGAGATAAAAAATTGAAGAAAAGAGAAGGGTAAGGGAAATACGTAAGTGGATGGAGGAGAAGGAGGAGGAGGAGCAGTAGAAATAGGAGGAGAAGTAGAAGGAAGAGGAGGAAGTAAAGGAGATGGGAAGATGGTGATAAAGAGAGAAAAAAATGAAGAAAAGAGGAGGGTAAGGGAAATACGTAAGTGGATGGAGGATGAGGAGGAGGAGGAGACCCGCGATACACACTTCTTTTTTTCTCTCTCCTTCTTCCCCTCCAGGACCTTAAGAAAAAGTTTACTTGACCCTTCTCCTTCTCCCCCTCCTCCTCTTCCTCCTCCTTTTCTTCTTTTTTGTCTTCCTCTTCTTCTTCTTCTTGTTCTTGTTCTTGTTCATTTTTTTCTTGTTTTTGTTCTTGTTCTTCTTCTTCCTCTTCATCTTCTTCTTCTTCTTCTTCTTCTTCGTCCCCCTCCTCTTCTTCTTTCTCCTCCTTTTCCTCCTTCTTTTCCACCTCTTCCTCGCCCACTATTACATCCTCCTCCACTTTCCTTCTTCTTCCACTCGCTTCACCATCACCACCTCCTCCTCCTCCTCCTCCTCCTCCTCCTCCTCCTCCTCTCCTCGCTCGAGTGCTCCATTGCCGGGAGTAAAATAGCATCTTCACTCACCTTGTTTTTCCTCCTCCTTGGACGGGGACAAACGCCGCGTTAATTTAACACGAAATGTGGACTCGGGGACCCCTGCGTGTGTGTGTGTGTGTGTGTGTGTGTGTGTGTGTGTGTGTGTGTGTGTGTGTGTGTGTGTGTGTGTGTGTGTGTTGAACTAGATATTGACACCAGAAAATATTATGCATGCTTTGTACGTCTTGGGATGACCTTAAAGTTTTCTAATTAACTTTTTGCACCTTTTGAGAGAGAGAGAGAGAGAGAGAGAGAGAGAGAGAGAGAGAGAGAGAGAGAGAGAGAGAGAGAGAGAGAGAGAGAGTTTGTGTGTGTGTGTGTGTGTGTGTGTGTGTGTGTGTGTATATAAACAAGTGAGTAATTATTTTGGCCTTCACTTTTCACCCACATTTTTTTGGTGTGTGTGTGTGTGTGTGTGTGTGTGTGTGTGTGTGTGTGTGTGTGTGTGTGTGTGTGTGTGTGTGTGTGTGTGTGTGTTTGTGTAACTTTTTTTGCGGAATAGTTGCAAGTTTGTTGACGTAAAATTAAATCACAAGGCCACTGCTGGCAGAAGGAGGAGAAAAAAAAAGAAAAAAAAAGTTAAAAGGAAGAAAAAGAAAAATCCGAGGAGCGAGCGACGGAAACTTTACTCACTCGGACAAGAAAAGAAAACGAAGGAAAAAAAACAATAAACACCATAAAGATTTTTCCGTGTGTTTATTGAAGGTGCACGTATTTTACTGAAGGTGGAAAAGTAGTGAACCTGTGAAGGGAATTATTATGACTACGTGAAAAGATTTAAAAAGAGAGAGGTTGCAGGCCACTATTTTGCGGAGACTGTTGTAGGAATGTATTATTATTATTATTATTATTATTATTATTATTATTATTATTATTATTATTATTATTATTATTATTATTATTATTATTATTATTATTATTATTATTATTATTATTATTATTATTATTGTTATTATCATTGTTGTTATTATTATTATTATTATTATTATTATTATTTTGCAGAGATAAATATATTGGTAGTATGTGCAGTATATTGGAATAGTGTGATGATTCGTTGTATATAGCAGTGAAAAGACATGGATGAAATAGAGTTATTATTATTATTATTATTATTATTATTATTATTATTATTATTATTATTATTATTATTATTATTATTATTATTATTATTATTATTATTATTATTATTATTATTATTGTTGTTGTTGTTGTTGTTGTTGTTGTTATTCTTTTCTTTTTATTTGGGTTTTCACGCTCACTCGCACGCACAGAGTTAGATAAGACTGTTCCTCTCTCTACAGTCTGTTTTCAATCCATCATCATCATCATAATCATCGTTTTCTTCACGTTTTTCTTTTTCTTTTTCTGCTATATCATCTCCCTCTGCTGTTTCTTCTTTATCATTATTCTTGTCCTTTTCTTTAACTTCTTTTTCTTCTTCTTTTCTTTCGTTCTATTTTCTATTAAGGTATTATACACTTTGTCATCTTTCTATTTCACGCTATTTTTTTCTTCTCCTTCCCTCCGCCGCCACCTGTTTCTTATTCCCATTATTATTATTATGACGAGCGAGGCGAGAAACTGTGGGCAGGCCGCCTTGTTGTACGTTATTGAAAACCACTGAGAACTTTGGCCGTAAGATGGAAAAGCTGTTCCCGTTATTGCCCCTCCTCGACCTTTTCTTTGCCTCTTCCTCCTCCTCTTCTTCCTCTCCTCACCACCACCAGCACCACCATAACCATCACCTTCTCAATCCTTTCCCTCTTTCTCAACCATCCACTGTTACTCTTGTCTGTTTTCTTTTCCTTTTTGTTATCTATTCTGCATCCACCAACACCACAAAAACACACCACCACCACCATCACCACCACCATCACTGCCCTTTCCATCCCTTCTGTTTTCCTTTGTACATTAACGCCTCCCCTTCCCACTCTCCTCTCCTCCTCTCCCTCGTCTTCCTCCTCCTCCTCGGGTAGACATTATACAGCGAGTTAATTATTCATTTAACTTCCTCGGTCTGGGATCTTTCGAGGGAAGGGGCTTGGAAACAGCCTCCCTCCCCCATTTTTCCTTCCCTCTCCTCTTTTTCAATTCCTCTTCCCCTTTCTCCTCGTCCTTCTCCGCCTCTTTCTCCTTTCTTCCACTTTCTCTCCTTCAGTCATCTTCCCTTCTGCCTTCTTCCTCATCCTTCTTCTTCCTTCTCTTTTGCTTTCATGATTTTACTTCTCTTCTTCTCTTCTTCTTCCTCCTCATCTTCCTCTTCTCTTTCTCCTCGTCCTTCTCCGCCTCTTTTTCCTTTCTTCCTCTTTCTACTTCTTCATTCTTCTTCCTTTCTGGCATCTTCCTCATCCTTCTTCTTCTTCCTTCTCTTTTTCTCTTCTTCTTCCTCCTCTTCTTCCTTTTCCTCCTTCCTCCCGTGCCCTAGAATGTTTGAGTTTCTGTTTGCTTGTTACTGTTTCTACGTGTTTCAATGTTTTTTTTTATCACACACACACACACACACACACACACACACACACACACACACACACGGCGAGAAACACGACCTGCAGGTAGAAATATAACCTAATTAATTAAGGATGGAGCAGGGCAGGTAGTGTGTGTGTGTGTGTGTGTGTGTGTGTGTGTGTGTGTGTGTGTGTGTGTGTGTGTGTGTGTGTGTGTGTTCCCTTTAACTTATTACTATGTCTTCTTTGTGGATTCTGTTAACATTTTCCTCCCCTTCCCCCTTCCCCCTTCCCCCCCTCCCTTCCTCCCCCCCCCTTCCTCCCTCCCCTCCCTCCTTGCCATCTATATACCCCTCCAATCATCTTTCTTTGCCTATCCCACCTTTCTTTACCTTCGCTTCTGTTTTATTCGTGTGTGTGTCCATGTGTGTGTGTGTGTGTGTGTGTGTGTGTGTGTGTGTGTGTGTGTGTGTGTGTGTGTGTGTGTTGTCAGTCCTTAACTAATAAGAAGCCATTCCAGTGTTGCCAATTATTTAGAACTCTCCATGTGCAGCTCATGTTTCTGTATTACCTGTGCTTCTTTACCTGTAAGATTTCTACCTGTACAGACTTTCAGGAATTACGCAGTTAATGATCTTTTTCTTTCCTTTTTTATCATGTTTTTTCTTGTTTTTATGATTTTGTTGCAGGTGTAATTTTTCATAACTTTTTAACCATATTAAATTTTATAGGAGCAGTGATTAGCGACCTTTTTTTTTTCTTGAGATTCTTCTTTTACTGCAAAGGAAATGCCTGTAACGTTTACTCGAGCTTGCATTTAGGTGTTAGTTGTTGATGTACGTTATGTATTAAAAAAATGTGAGGACCCTTGCTTGAATTCTTTACTTTTTTCATGTAACTAAATTTGCCTTGGTAGTTTATTTCTCGTTGATTTGTCCATACCTCCCAAGCATTACTTGTCACGCGTGTGCCTGATATATCCATTAGACGTAGGTCAGTGAAAAGTGTTTTTTCTTATTTCCTTTTAACTTTTCAGAATTATTGCTTCATTTCTTCTTTATTTTTTTTTTATGCGGAGAATTCTTGTAAACTTGTCATTAAAAAAAGACAAAAACGTTGGCTCATCTCTTTCATTTCCACGGGTAATACGATTTTGCAATTTGAATCATCACTACATATCTTCAAGCTTTATGCTGATGTTGCTTGTAAATGTGTCCTTGAAAAAATAACACCATTTTTTCCTCTTTCACAGGGTAAGTGTGTAATGTAACCTGCGATGATGTTGACTGACGGAATCTGCTCACCGTTGGCTGTCTCTAGGGTGAGTGTTACCTACTGAAAAGTCTTGTAGTTAAGTCTTGGTATTGATTATGTTAACGTGCTAATGTTCAGTTATTTTTGTTGTGTTACCTGCGATGATGTTTAATGGCGGCATGTGGTTACCGTGGGTTATTTTGGCGGTGAGGGATGTTGCATGGTGATAAAGTCTTGTAATTATTAAGTGTTGGTATCGGTTATGTTATGTTGATGTTCGGTCATGTGTTGTTTTACCTGCGATGATGTTGAACCTGGGTGTGTGGTTACCGTGGACTATCTCGGGGGTAGGGGTGAGGGTGTTGGATGGTGAAAAAGTGTTGTAAATATTAAGTTTTGGTATCTTTTATGTTATGTTGATGTTCGGTTATGTTGTGTTGTGTTACCTCCGATGTTGTTGAACCTGGGCGTGTGGTTACCGTGGGTTATCTTGGGGGCGGTGAGGGAATGCTGGATGGGGAGGGGAGAGGAGAGGGGAGGAGAGAAGAGGATAGGAAAGGAGAGGAAAGGATAAGTGAGGAGAGGAGAGGAGAGGAGACGAAAGAATAGAAGGAAAGGGAACAAAACAGAAGGTAAGGGAAGGAAGGGAAAGGGACGTGAAGGGAAATGATGTAAAGTGTTGTGATAAGTGCCGAATTTTATGGACATCGTGTTAGTCTTCATCAATAATAGTGTGGCTGATTTGTCTTATTTGAGCCATTTTTCAAGATTTGTTCAGTTGGTTTAGTCGATTTTTTTTCATATACCACATTTTACGACTGAGTTTGTGATACTATGTCGATTCAACTCTGTGAAAATCCAACACTTTTAACTAACCTTCCCTTCTTCATTTCCCTTCCCTTCCCTTCCCTTCCCTTCTTCGTTTCTCTTCCCTTTCCTTCCCTTCCTTTCCCTTCCTTTCCCTTTACTTCCCTTTCCTTCCTTTCTCTTCTCTTGCGTTCCCTTCCCTTTTTTTCCCTTCCCTTCCCTTCCCTTCCCTTCCCTTCTCATCCTACCCTTCCCTTCCCTTGCCTTGCCTTGCCTTCCCTTTCCTTCCCTTCCCCACCCTTCCCTTCCCATCTCTTCCCTTCCTATCCCATCCCATCCCTCATATCCCGAAAATGGAATAAAAATAGCCAAACTAGCCACATAAATATCAATAAATACTGATACAACGTTTAAAAGAATCTGTTGAGCAAGTCTTGATAAAGGTGACGTTATGTTAATGTTGATATTTAGTCTCACTATTATTATTATTTTTTTTTTTTACAGTAAAGGAAGCAGCTCAAGGGAAAAAAAATAACTGAGGAAAAAAAGCCCACTTAACACTGCCCCTATAAAAGAGTGTGTAGATGAGTGCCCGAAAGAGAGGTCAACTGTCGTGTTACGTTGTGAGGAAGTCGAAATCGTTTATGTTATTTCTTTCTCCCGCTCGTCGTTATTTGCTGGTCCGCGCGGAAGTGACGCTCTGCTGGTTCTTGCCTGGTTATGTGACGGTGAAATGCTGAGAGAGAGAGAGAGAGAGAGAGAAGAGAGAGGAGAGCAGAGGAGAGGAGAGGTGAGGAGACGAGAGGAGAGGAGAGAAACGGAGAAATCATAACAAAAGAGAAAGGAAGGAAAGGAAAGGAAAGGGAAGGGAAGGGAAGGGAAGGGAAGGGAAGGGAAGGGAGAGAGAGAGAGAGAGAGAGAGAGAGAGAGAGGACATATAAGCCTCAGTGAATCACGAAGAACAAAACAAAACCCGTTGTCCCGGCGACTAACAAGCTACAATGGACGACCCCTCCCTTACCCCCCTCCCTGCCCCCCTTCAACCCCCCTTAGTTTCCCCCTTCCCTTCCCCAGCCATCACCTGATCTCCCTCGCCCACAGTAGCCGTCCTTTCCTCTCCCCTCCTTATTCCTCCCCATTCCTCATGTTTCCTCCTCCTCCTCCTCCTCTTCCCCTTTCCCCTTTCCCCTTTCCCCTTTCTCCTCTTCACTTCCCCCTCTTCTCCCCAACCATCACCTCCCCCTCGTCCTCAGATCACGTCCCTGTCTCTCGCCTCCCCATTTCTTCCCCTCTTCTTCCTCCTCCTCTCCGTTCCCTCCCTCCCCTTCCACCCTCTCTGGTCGTGAACAGGAACAATGATCTATCTGTCCATTTGTCTGTCAGCCAGTCTGTCTGTCTCCCTATCGACCTCCCTCCCTCCCTATCTGTCGGTTTGCCTCTGTGCCCTTGTGTATGCATAGCCCTCCTTTTTTTTTTTTTTAGTTTCGTTCGTCCATGCATGTTTTGTCTCCTGTCCGTGTCTGTCTGTCCGTCTGTCTGTTCATCTATCAGTCAGTCTGTCAGTTAGTCTTTGCATCTGTCTATCTATCTTTCCATCTATCTATCTTATGTCTTTGTTTGTTAATTTATCTTTTATCTGTTTACACGTATCTATATTTCTGTTCCTGTCAATCTTTATTTAACTTTCTTGCCTATCCATCAATCAATCAGTCAGTAAGGCATTTAGTGAGTTACATATACAGCTTCTCTATCTATCTATCTATATCTATCTGCACCTATCTGGATGGTGCAAGGTGAGGCCACAGGAAGGATGGCGCGAGGAAGGGATGTAGTTACCAAGTTAAGAAAAGAAGCCTTGCTAATATCCCTGGAAAGTGGTGGAAGCGATGCATTAGAGCGGTAGGGAGTAGAAGACTATTCAGTAGAGAGTAGTATTGAACTCACGAGACCTATAGAGCTTGACTTTACACGCCACGTTGTCTGCGTTTGTTGCTTTGTGGTCGGTGCTGTTCAGTTCACGATCGGGAGTTTCATATTTGCTTGGTATTATAAGACACATTCACTTCTCACATCAGCTATTCCTAAAGGTCAAAGATGGGATCAATCGGGTCCTAATGAGTGTTTTTTTAGGTTCACGGTACAGAGGAAGGGTCAAACTACCACCAGGGCCATAAAACTACTACTGGAAATGCCTAAAACTCCTACGAAAGCCTTGTTAAATATGTGAACTTGGGCAACGATATGTTTAGTAATAAGACGTAACAGCTCTCCTTGATGTAGGTCTTCACTGTCTTGCGTGTCTTGTTTCTTCACCTTTTCTTTCCTTCTCTTTTTTTCCTTTCATCCAAAATTTCTGTATTGTTTACTAGGAAGAAGAGAAGAAGAGTTTCGGCTTGCAGACCTTCAAGTTAAATGTTAGTGATGAAGAGTGAAAGTGAGTCATCGGTTTAGGGTTTCAGTGAATCGCTAGAAGGAAGGAAGAGAAGACTTTGGTGGCCTTCGAGGAGAGAGAGCGTTGGCCATACCGAACTTTGTGTCTAGTTGATAGGTGCAGAAATTGAAATGGTGTAGAGTCAACGCGGGTCATCGGTTTAGGCTTTCAATATATCACCAAAAGGAAGGAGAATAGTTCGCTGGGCTTCAAGGAGAGAGAGAGCGTTGTCCATACCGAATTTTGTGTCTAGTTGATAGGTGAAGAAATTGAAATGATGTGGAGTCAACGTGGGTCATCGATTTAGGCTTTCAATATATCACCAAAAGGAAGGAGAATAGTTCGCTGGGCTTCAAGGAGAGAGACCAGCGTTGTCCATACCGAACTTTGTGTCTAGTTGATAGGTGAAGAAATTGAGTCGGGTATTGAAAGCCGCAAAGTTTTCTCTGTCGCCCATTCAGAAATAATAGAAACGTCAGAAGTTCGGCTTTTCTGTAGCAACTCGGGAAGGACTTTGAAGTTTCTCCTTTCTGGGCTCGCCGCTCGTACAGGACCAAAGAAAGAAAACGGGTCGGGTCATCAGGTTAAGAGTGGATAGGTCAACGAATATGATTTGAAGAGTCATCGATAAATAAGGGAGTGGGTGACGCAATAGGGCAAACAGTATGTCCTTTACGCTTCACCTTTATTCTTTTGTTATTTTTCTTTTCCCGTGTCTGGCGGTGACAAGGTGAACAGAGTACTTGTATGTTAGTTTTTTTTAATATATATAGGTCTTCAGATGTCTTCCTTCCTCCCCTCTTGTGTTGTTATTTTCATGTCCCTATTGATGGAACGGGAAAGGAAAAGGAGAGTTATTTGGGTTTTTGTTCAGTGGTATGTTCTGATGTTCTTATGTTCTTATGGCCTTCAGATGTCTTCCTTCCGCCCCTCTTGTGTTATTTTCATGTCCCTATTGATGGAACGGGAAAGGAAAAGGAGAGTTATTTGGGTTTTTGTTCAGTGGTGTGTTCTGATGTTCTTATGTTCTTATGGCCTTCAGATGTCTTCCTTCAGCCCCTCTTGTGTTATTTTCATGTCCCTATTGATGGAACAGGAAGGAAATAGGAGAGTTATTTGGGTTTTTGTTCAGTGGTATGTTCTGATGTTCTTTTGTTCTTATGGCCTTCAGATGTCTTCCTTCCGCCCTTCTTGTGTTATTTTCATGTCCCTATTGATGGAACAGGAAAGAAAAAGGAGAGTTATTTGGGTTTTTGTTCAGTGGTATGTTCTGATGTTCTTATGTTCTTATGGCCTTCAGATGTCTTCCTTCAGCCCCTCTTGTGTTATTTTCATGTCCCTATTGATGGAACAGGAAAGAAAAAGGAGAGTTATTTGGGTTTTTGTTCAGTGGTATGTTCTGATGTTCTTTTGTTCTTATGGCCTTCAGATGTCTTCCTTCCGCCCTTCTTGTGTTATTTTCATGTCCCTATTGATGGAACGGGAAAGGAAAAGGAGAGTTATTTGGGTTTTTGTTCAGTGGTATGTTCTGATGTTCTTTTGTGCTTATGGCCTTCAGATGTCTTCCTTCAGCCCCTCTTGTGTTATTTTCATGTCCCTTTTGATGGAACGGGAAGGGAAAAGGAGAGTTATTTGGGCTTTTGTTCAGTGGTATGTTCTGATGTTCTTATGTTCTTATGGTTTTCAGATGTCTTCCTTCCGCCCCTCTTGTGTTATTTTCATGTCCCTATTGATGGAACGGGAAAGGAAAAGGAGAGTTATTTGGGTTTTTGTTCAGTGGTATGTTCTGATGTTCTTTTGTTCTTATGGTTTTCAGATGTCTTTTTTCCTCCCCTCTGTCTATTATTTTCATGTCCCTATTGATGGAACAGGAAGGGAAAAGGAGAGTTATTTGGGTTTTTGTTCAGTGGTATGTTCTGATGTTCTTTTGTTCTTATGGTTTTCAGATGTCTTTTTTCCTCCCCTCTGTCTATTATTTTCATGTCCCTTTTGATGGAACGGGAAAGAAAAAGAAGGATTATTTTTTAGCGTTTTTAGTGTTCCTGTGTTCTGGGGTCTTAATAATATCTTCCTTCCCTCTGCCTATAATTTTCATGTCCTTATTGGTTTAACGGGAAGGAAAAAAGCAAGGTTAGGCCTATTATTTAGTGTTAAGTTCTTATGCTCCTACTATGTTCCTATCTTCCTTTCTTCCCTCTGCCTATTTTTTTCACTCTTGATGGAACGGGGAGGCAGTGAACGGCATTGGAATATCAAACCAGTCATCATAAGGCTAAGCTATGGTCGTGCCTCCCCTCATGAATGGAAATTAGCGCCATGTATACTAAATATGATGGATGGTCTGGAAATAGGTAGACTTGTGTATTATCGTGTATCATTCTCCTTTTTCTTTATGGTTCATTCTCGTGTATATTGGTTAACTTTTTGTATTATTCTCTCTTGTTTCTTTCTTTCCCCCCGAGTTAGCGGATCTAATTGGTGGAGTGCAGTCGGTGGACAATAGGTTCTGATCCTTCTTCCCTAGCGCTCAATACAGGATTTTCACTCAACCTTAGCCATTAGTGGGCCTCGTACTCCATACATACATCGGTCCACCTCCCTCCCCCCGCCCTCATTACCTCTCCTCCTCCTCCTCCTCCTCCTCCTGATGACCCTACGCCATCAAAAAACCCATTCCGAGGGCGTCATTACAAGCCCGTGTGTGGCGTGTCGGGCGTGGCCGAGGAGGGGCGGGCGGCGGGCGGCTGCCACAACAAAAACACCATCGATGCATGTGGCGCGCCGGCCGACTGGCTCCCAACCCTCGCAATCCCAACTTGCACTCCACTATTTCCAGGTCGCCAAACTCCGAAATACACGAAAACTTGCATTAACTGTGTTATTCCCTGTCAGCGGAGAGCGCCAGATAAATCGGTGCCGAAAGTTTGCCTGTTCGGGCCGCTGGAGCAGACCCAAAGTCAAGCGGGAGGCCGTCGGACGCGCGCCCCCGCCGGGCGGCCGCCTGCTCATGAATCCATCATGGCCGCTAATGTCAACACCAGCGGGAACTTATAAGAACAATGCCGGCGCTGAGGTGCACGCCGCTCAGGCCGTGACAGCCATGGACCGCCCGCCCGGTGATCAATATAACAACCGCACGTGTCAATACCGGCACAAAACGGCGCAAACATGACGGAAAGCTGCGTCCGAAGGGGGGAGAAAGGCACGGGGCTCGCCGGATGACAGCAACATGAAAGCAGGCCCACATGCCGCTCCGAATATATATATATATATATATATATATATATATATATATATATATATATATATATATATATGTATGTATATATATATATATATATATATATATATATATATATATATATATATATATATATATATATATATATATATATATATATATATATATATATATATATATATATATATATATATATATATATATATATATATATATATATATATATATATATATATATATATATATATATATATATATATATATATATATATATGTATATATGCTGGACTGTTGCACGAGAGTGCCGCCTCGTGTATGGTGTTTGCCGTGTAATTGTCGCCGGGTCCGCCGCGGTGCCCGCCGCGCCTCGTTTCATGTAAAGCCTCGCGACACAAGCGGCGCCTAATGGGAAACTCGCCTCTACATTTTTAAACTAATATAAACCCTTTGACCAGGGTCTGAAAACGGGAGCATGGCCTGCTGTTACATCAATTCATATACACATTAAGGCAGCCAGACTGTGCATCACAAAGAGGATCCCTCCCTGTGAGTGGAAAGATTAAGCCTCCCATGCACGACTCGCGCTGTTGGCGGGATTTACGGGCCCCGGGCCATTAAAGTGTTTCGCACAATGCATGAACGTGCCTTCAATGAGCGGCGGCGGTAAGCGTGTTATTCACGGCTCGTCATTATGGCTGATGTATCGGTGGGTTAGTTCAACGCGATGTCTGGCACTGATTTTACAACTTTCCTGTGCCAACGTTTCTCATGAACCCTAGAAGATGGTTATTCCAATATGCTGAACCTCTATATGGATAATTAGTTTCAATTTACTGTCACAGCATTAGGAAATATTTTGGTTAATTCAATTTGTAGTTTTCACTGACATTATTTTTTTTTGCTATAAAGTGTGGAGCAACATTTAAACTAAGATGTAAAAAAAAAAAAAAAAAAAAATCAAGGCAGATTCAAAGGGAGTGGCTCATTTTCTTTTCATTACGACCATGGTATCGCGAAAGAATAAATCAAACTTCCAACATCGAGTCATGAACTGTCATACGATAGATTTTCTTAACCACCACCAACCACCCACCACCACCACAACAACAGCAACAACAACAACAGCAACAACAACAACAACAACAACAACAACAACGACAACCACAACCACAACCACAACCACAACCACAACAACAACAACAACAGCGGCAACAGAAACTCAGTCCCACACAACCTTCAGTGAGCTAGCCAGTCTCCGCTGCTGCACCAGGCTTACTCTATTTTCAACTACGCGGAATGCCTAATGAGCACCTACTGAAGATATTAA
Organism: Eriocheir sinensis; assembly: GCF_024679095.1. Classification (NCBI taxonomy): domain Eukaryota; kingdom Metazoa; phylum Arthropoda; class Malacostraca; order Decapoda; family Varunidae; genus Eriocheir; species Eriocheir sinensis. Next base: position 11,054,908 of record NC_066539.1, read on the forward strand.
TTAAGTGCGCTATAATTCACGGGCGCTGCAGTGTGTGGGTCAGCGCAAAGAGCATAAGCTACATCCCGCTTTCATGTAACCTTCCCGAGAGCCAGAGATGAGTGGTGAAAAAAATAATAAGGTTTGCTGTGGGGTACAAAGGTCACATGTTTTTTTTCTTCTTTTTTTTTTTACTCAGGGATGAATAATAAAGCGACTAAAAGCTGGCTGGTGGCTCATCAGTGTTGTGTTTGTCGCTGCGAGTCTGTTTGTTAGCTTTTAAGTAGTACATGTAACGGGGATTAGGAGGATAAGGAGGAGGGGTGGTGGTGGTGGTGGTGGTGAGGGAAGAGATGAAAAAAAGAACAAGAATGAGATAAGAAGAGTTATTCCTGGTATTAAAGGAGAAGAACGAGGCGAAGAAGAAGAAAAAGAAGAAGAAGAAGAAGAAAAAGAAGAAGAAGTGAACATTAACACAATCAACACAAGCTAGAACTAAAAGAAAACAAGAAAAAGAAGTGAACATTAACACAATCAACACAAGCTAGAACTAAAAGAAAACAAGAAAAAGAAGAAAAAGTGAAATGAAAAAGAAGATGGCAGAGGAAATGCTGATGATGAGGGAAGACGAAGGAGAAGAAGAAGAAGAAGGGGAGAGAAAGGGGAAAGGGTTACCAAAGGAGACTCTTAATAAAACATTCATCTCCCTGCTCTGCGGTTCTTTAGTGGGTCCGCAGAAAGGTCAGTTTGGGGGGCTGTGGATCAGAAAGCGACGCGGTGGAGGGGGAAAAGGTCACTGATCGAGGTTTTCTTCTCGTCCTTCCGCCGTGAATGGGAGAGGGGGAGGGAAGGAAGGAGGGACAGAAGGAAAGAGGGAAAGAAGGAAGGAGGGAAAGAAGGAAGGAGGGAAAGAAGGGTGAGAGAAAGAAGGAAGGAGGGAAAGAAAGGAATGAAAAAAGAAGGAAGGAGGGAAAAAAGAAGGGAAAGAAGGAAGGAGGGAAAGGAGAGGGAGGAAAAGAAGGGGGAGAGAAAGAAGGAAGGAGGGAAAGAAAGGAATGAAAAAAAGAAGGAATGAGGGAAAAAAAGAAGGGAAAGAAGGAAGGAGGGAAAGAAGAGGGAGGGAAAGAAGGAAGAAGGGAAAGAAGGAAGGAAAAAAGAAGGAAGGAGGGAAAAAGAAGGGAGGGAAAAGAAGGAAGGAAGTAAGGAGGAGAGAAGGAAAAGGAAAAGGAAAAGGATCGAGGGTTTCTTCTCATCTGCCCGCCGTGAATAGGAGAGGAGGAGGGAAAGAAAGAAGGAAGGCAAGAGAAAGGAGGGAAGATGGAATGGTAGCGTTAGAAGTGTTTGCCGCCGGGTTGGTCCTCGTCCTAAATATATATACATGCATCTTAAGCTGAAGGTGTTATTACTGGAACACACACACACACACACACACACACACACACACACACACACACACACACACACACGAAAGTAGATAGATATAGAGATTTACAAATACCAAATACTCTACGGTCTATACTTGGTGGTCTTTTGTTAAACCTTATGTGTTACGTGATCAGGCATGCAGTGAAACGTTTAATCCCTTCACCATTACCCAGCTGGAGGTCATGATCAACGTTTTTTTTTATAAGTTTAGCGTATTATCGCATAGTCGACGGTGGAAATATATTTAATTCTCTAACATTAGTGACTATGGGATGAAAATACACTCGAATCTGCTCTGAATCTCGAGAACTTTCCTTATTGATGTTGTCTCCTTAAAATAAAAACGATAAAAAGAAAAAAAGCCTCACTATGGCAACACAAACAACTCAAGCCGAAATAAAGAGATAAAAAGGAAGGAAAAATAAAACCACTCATCGCGGGTGAAACGACGAGGCTGGGGCGTGAACAGCCAGAGGGTTGGGAGGGTGTTTTGGGGGGAGGGTGGGAGGAAGGTGTGTGAGGGTAGGAAGGAGTGTATGGAGAGGTGAAGTTGGTGTAGGGGGTGTCAGCATAGAGGGGAGGACGACGGACAGAGGATAGGGCGTATGTGTGGGGGAGGAAGGAATGTGAAGGGGAGGTGAAGTGGGTTAGGGGGATAACAACTAGGGATGAAGGGGAGGGGGAAGGAGGCAGAGGACAGAGCAGATGTGTAGGAGAGGGAATATGAAAGGAGACGAGGTGGGTGTGGGGGGTGCCAACGTGGGGGGAAGGGAAGAGGGGGGAGGCAGAGGACATATCGGACGTTTGGTAGGAGGGAAGAGTGTGAGGGGAGATGAAGTGGGCCTGGGTGGAGGGTGTCAGCATGGGGGGAGGGAAGGGGGGCACAGAGGACAGGCCGGATGCATTATCGTTCCGTCGGGAGCTCCCCCTCGGCCGCCTCCGCGTCACGGCATCAACAAGCCCATAGATATCCCGCCGCCCTCACTAACTAACATCAGCACCGCCAGGACGCACCGCCGCCGCCTCTCGCCGCCACGGACGCCCCTCTGAGCGGCCCCTGGGGAGACACACGGCCCCGGCAAGTGGAGGTTGAGGTGCCTGGGGGCGTCTCCGTCAGGATGGGCTGTTGGGAAGTTTGCGGGCGGCTTCGTTAGGGCGGGGGAGGGAAACTTGTCGAGGCGAGTCGGTTGTCCACAAAAAAAAAGTTTGGGTTATTTTACGAGACATTTATGGGGAGCACGGTACGCTAGGCCTACCTCTGGGGGCGCCGTTTGTCATGGGGAGTGGAAGAGAGTGGGGGCGTTCAGGCGAGCCGGGGGGGATAGGAGAGGGGAAGGGAAAGGAGTGAGAGGAACGAGGGAAGAGGGAGGAAGGCGACTGGTGCTTAATATATTATAGTTTCCGGTCAAAAGGCGTAATCTATGGCGGGGCGGTCGTTTTCTATAATTCTGGCGGTACTTTGGGCGGCGGGGATGGCGGTGTTACGGGCACATCCTATCCGTCTTGTCCACGGCGGCGGTGCATCTGTCGGACAAATCACCACGGGCAGCGGAAACAGCCATTGACGTCACTGCTGCTGGCGCGAGGATGTGGGAAGTTTGTACTATACGCCGGCAGTATATTGGGGCTAATCATCAATAACGGGGAGCCTGGGCCGAGGGGGGGGGGGGTTAGGGAGGGGGTAAGGGGACGCAGGGGACACTGAAGAAAGTTGGCAGGGTGAGGCGGAGGTCAGGAAGGGTGAGGGGAGAGGCGCCGTCAGCAGCACATCATAACAGTGGGGGTCTCTCTCTCTCTCTCTCTCTCTCTCTCTCTCTCTCTCTCTCTCTCTCTCTCTCTCTCTCTCTCTCTCTCTCTCTCTCTCTCTCTCTCTCTCTCTCTCTCTCTCTCTCTCTCTCTCTCTCTCTCTCTCTCTCTCTCTCTCTCTCTCTCTCTCTCTCTCTCTCTCTCTCTCTCTCTCTCTCTCTCTCTCTCTCTCTCTCTCTCTCTCTCTCTCTCTCTCTCTCTCTCTCTCTCTCTCTCTCTCTCTCTCTCTCTCTCTCTCTCTCTCTCTCTCTCTCTCTCTCTCTCCTGCTACTGATGCTGCTGTTGTTGGTGATGCTGATGCTGCGTCACGGCCGGTCATGTCGGTGTGTGTGGTGAAGAGAGAGGAGAAGGATGACGATGACGAAGAAGGGAAGGAGCTGGAGAAGGAGAAGAAGAAAGATGATAATGAGGAGGAGGAGAAAATAAAGAAGAAAGACAAGAAGTTCATATAATTTTAATGATAAGCAGTAAGGAAGAGCAAGAGAGAAAGGAGGAGGATTGCGAAGAGGAGAAAAAGAAAACAAAGACGAATAAGAATAAGAATAAGAATAAGAATAAGAAGAAAGGAAAAAAAGAAAAAAAAACCGGAGGAGGAGGAGGAAGAGCAAATGAAGGAGAAGGAGGAGAAGGAGGAAGCAAAAGAGGAATGGTTACAATTGGCAAGGCATGACCGAGAGCTAATGACACGCTGATGAACAGGTAGAGAGAGAGAGAGAGAGAGAGAGAGAGAGTGTGGGTGTTTATTTATGTATCGAGGCAGTGAGAACAGAGAGTAAAAAGCCCCGTATTCCTAAACATATCGACACTTCAGTTCGCCTGTTTAAAAAGCCTCTCGTAGTAGAAGTTGCTGAGATTTCCATTGACTGTTTTGTGATGCTGGTGATACGCGACTTCTGCATCCCTCTTTCCCCCCTCTTTTCCTTCCCTCCCTCTTTATCCCTCCCTCTTTTCCCTCCCTCTTTCCCCCCCTCTTTTCCCTTCCTCCATCTTTTCTCTCCCTCTTTTCCCTCCCTTGTTCCCCTTGTCTTTTCCCTCCTCCTCTTTTCCCTCCCTCTTTCCCCCCTCCTTTCCCTCCCTCCATCTTTTCTCTCCCTCTTTCCCCCCCTCTTTTCCCTCCCTCCCTCTTTTCCCTCCTTCCTTTCCCTCCCTCCATCTTTTCTCTCCCTATCTTGAACGGATAAATGAGCGATGAAAATCTGATTAACCTTCTCTGTGGCCTTGGAAAATAGTCGTACTGTGAGCCTGATACGCTTATAAAATACGAACCCAATAATACCTACAGTACCCGCTTCTCCACTCCCACACCGACGTACTACTCCGTGTATTCCCCGTAGGCTTCCCGCGTGTGACTCCAATTACGATGAGGTCACCTGTGGCTCGGGAGTGATGGGTAATACGTTGACTTAAAGGGGAGTGGCCGAGTGGAGGTGTAGTAGTGGTAGTGGTGGTGGTGAGGGGGAGCGAATTGTCGTGTTACAGTTCACAGGTCGACTTTTGAAGTATGATTTGTTCTTTTACATTATCAGTGGTATTGAAAAGCAAATGAGGCTCTCCCTTTTGACTCGACTTTTCTACTTCTTAGTTCAGATTTGTGATGGGAAAGGTGGTTATTTTTCTTATCTGTGTATTATTTGATTGATTTAAGTAGGTAGGCTTGTGTTTAGAGGTTAAGTGTGTATGTTTGTTTTCTCTTTCCAGTTTTTCATATTAAGCTTTTGTGATTTTTAACGTATTTTCTTGTCTTGGTCCCTTTTCCTTGTTGCCTTTTTCATAATAATTTCTCTCTCGGTTTCTCGTTCGTTCTCTGTTCTTTCTATCTATCTATTTATCTATCTTTGTGTGTGTTAGAGAGAGAGAGAGAGAGAGAGAGAACGAGAACGAGAGGTACTAAAAAAACAAAAAAAAAAACAAGATGGGTTATATCACCTTAAGTGTGTTGGACAGTTACCTTTTTTTTCTTTTCGACACCACCACCACCACCACCGATCCCCCCCACACCCACTGACACCCCCTACCACACCCACTACACCCACCACCTTGCCCACCACCACCACCACTCCTTCCGACCCTCGACCCCCCTACCAATAGCGAGTGAATCCAAGTTTTTCTAGGTTAAGTTTACGAGGCAAGAAGTGTTTATACAACGATCAGGCGGCACCGACATAAACTCAGGCTACGGGAACACCAAGGGGCAAAAACACTAAGGGGGGGCCTGGGCTGGAGGGGTGAGAGGGGGGAAAGAGAGGGGAGAAAGAGACAGGGAGAGAGAGAGAGAGAGAGAGAGAGAGAGAGAGAGAGAGAGAGAGAGGGGTTAAGTCTTGGGATTAGAAAGAAAATGAAATGAGGAAGAAGTAATTGATGAAGGAAAGGTAAAGAAAGAGAAAGAGGAGGAGGAGGAGGAGGAGGAGGTATCTTGGCCTTACTATTGAGACAAGCACACACGCCTTTCCCTCCTACCTGTGTTTTGTCTCCTGAGATGACCCGGGCTATACATCACCACACCTTCACCTCCCCCATCTTGACACCTGCCTTTCTCCAGTGACTCAGCGTCTTGCCATTACTATTGAGACACACAAGCACACACACGCCTCTGCATCCTACCTATGTCTCTACCCTTGAGATCACACGGACTATATATCCCCACACCTTCACCCCCACCCCATCTTGACACCTGCCTTCCCCAAGTGAGTCAGCATCTTGGCCTCACTCAAGCAGCGTGTCAGGAAAGCACACACGTCTACCCACCCGTGTCTGTACCCACTGGAAACCACACTACCTGTATCTTCAAGGCTTCCTCCCTCAGGTGACCCCACGCCCTAACACGGCTTTAGCGCAGTCACGGCGTCGCCCATGCAGCAAATCTCCTTGACAAATGCACGGCGGAGGTCCTGTGGGGGGCGACAAAGGTGGACAGCGCCCCCAGGAGACGCCGAGACTAATCTGCCAGTTTGGAGAACACACGAGCCTGGACAGCGTGCCGTCATTACCTCGCGTCCGGCATCTGTACCCGTCAGCCTTCACAATGCGTCTGGCTACGTGTATTAACGACCTCCTCGGCCTGACCCTCCTAAAGATGTATATCATCATTGTGCGACAAGACTTATCGCGGGGGAGGCAAATTTTGGGGAGGTTTCTCATGAATACGGAGAGATGGGAGTAACATTTCACTGGTAGGAGGAATATTGCTTTGAAGCCTGTTTACTGAAGGTTCACGAAGGGGAGAGGAAGCGAAGAGGGAGATGAAGTGCTGGTCTTGGTGTTCGCTTCCTGGTGCTGCTGTGGAAAACGGAGGAGCAGGTGGCATGAAGATCTTGCCTCGCCACCGCGGGACGCTGCCTTGCTGAGTAAGACGTTGTGGCCGAGATACGATCAGGTGTCCGGGTGTTGTGTCCGGGGCTTCTGCTGCCGACCCGCCCCGGTGCAGCAGGAGGCAGGTCACAACAACGCCGATAAGGGAGGAAGAAACACACCCTTGGGAAAATATAAATAGACGTCGGTTGGGAGAAAAAAGAATCTGCCAGAAACATGAGCAGCCTCGACCATCCCTTTAAGCACCAATAAAAGCTGTCGCCTCGAGATTTACACCAGCGGCCCGTGGCAAGTATTTTTACGGCCGCCACATGCGATACAAACAATTGGATGTACTACAGAGGCGCCCTAAATCATGCCTAACGTGGAGGTAAATGGTGGCGTGTGTCAAGATTTACGAGAGGAACTGTAAAGAAAACTCCTCGCGACAGCCAACACGAAGGCCACGCGTCACTGAACGGGAAAACAACTACAACAACAAATTGACCGAAATTGACTTCTCTTTTGACCACTTTTCTGAACTCGTTTTTTTTATAGGTCCAGCGATTAGCCGGCTGTTTTTTCATTACTTTTTTTGTCCTTCAGCTGCCTCCTTGACTGTAAAACAACATCAACAACAACAAAAAGAACAAAACAACATAACTTTCAGCATTATTTAAGTACGAAAAAACAGCAACAGCGTCTTTTATCGGTATTTAAGAAGGATATTAGAGAGGAGACACTTGACGATCCTCACAAACAATGAATTAGGTTTAAAGTTTACCTGGAGACAACAAAACCACGAAAACGAAACTTTGAAACTACATAGTCTAGATCAATCTCTTTTGGTATTATCTATTTTACTTTACAGGAGCAGTGAGTGTATTGCTGTCTTTTATGCATATCTTATTTAGCTCTTCGTCTGTCTCCTTCACGTTAAAAAAAAAACCACTGCCGATAAAGCCACGAATTCTCTCGCTCCGGTTATATGTCTGAGCGGTACCTTTATGACGTTCACCAGTTTCATTGCTTTTTCGTTCACCCTTGTAGTTGATATGTTCCTGGTTTCCCTTTCTCCACATCTGAAATAAGGTATGTTTCTGTGTTTCTCTCTTAACTTTTCTTTTCCTTAATTTTTTTCATGCTTTCCTCTTTTCTTTTTTTCATTTTATTTCCTCGCATTTTTTTTTTCTCTCCATCGCATTAAAATAAGGGAGAGGAGGGAAGGAGGGAAGGAGGGAGGGAGTGGAAGAGGGGAAAGGATGTAGAAGGGGAGAGGAAGAAGGGGAGGATGAAAAGGTGGATGGAGTCAGATCAGAGTAAGACTTTTCACGAGCTTCCCTCCACCAAATGAAGAAGACGCTCCCCCCCCCCTCCTCCTCTGAAGCTCTCCTCCCCTCTACCTCCCTCACTACCACACACCTCCGAAGCTCTCCTCCTACCTCCCTCACTACCACACACCTCCGAAGCTCTCCTCCCCTCTTCCTCCCCCACTTCCACACACCTCCTAGCTCTCCTCCCCTCTTCCTCCCCTACTTCCACACACCTCCCAGCTCCCCTCCCTCCTCCCTGCTTTATCAACCCGGCTCCACATTAGCATATAGACGGACCGCTAACGTGTGCTAATTCTGAGGTGTCGCGGTGCCCCTCAACGGCTCCGGGTGGCCTGCGAGGTGCTTAAGGCTTAAATCTTTAGCATAATTGTTACCTGTGAAGTCCAAATGAGTCTAGATTGAATATATTTACGTTACAAAGCCACTCCAGCGCCGCGGGAAGCCGTGAGTAAAGGTGCCGTTTTCCTCTCTGCGGCTTTCACGGGGATCTCATCTTCATATTCACGTGTCGTTTTAATCCTGATGGGAATACACACAGCTAGGTAGACTCGCTCCCCTTCATCCCTACAGCCCTGCCTCCCTACCTCTCTACCTTTCTCCTCTCCTCCCTTCCCTTCCTCTCTCCTCCTCCCTACCTCTCTACCTGTCTCCTCTCCTTCCTTCCCTTCCTCTCTCCTCCTCCCTACCCCTCTGACTCTCTACCTCTACCTTTCTCCTCTCCTCCCTTATCTTCCTCTGCTTACCTTCCTCTCTCCTCGCTACCTCTCTGCCTCCCTACTTCTATACCTTTCTCCTCTCCTCCCTTATCTTCCTCTGCTTACCTTCCTCTCCCCTCCTTCCTCCCTACCTTAACCTTTCTCCCCACCTCTCCCTTTCTCTCTACCTCCCTTTCCTGGTTACCTTCCTCTTCCCTTCTACCTTGCACCCCGTCCTACTTACTTTCCTCTTCCCTTCTACCTTGCTCCCATTCTTACTTACCTTCCTCTCTCCTCTTTCCTTCCTCTTTTCACCCTCTCTTCTTCCTCCCCTTTCCTTACCTTCCTGCCCTTCCTGCTACCTTCTTCCTTCCTCTCCCCCTTCCCTTCCTGCATTCTCCCTTCTCCTCCTCCTCCTCCCCTCCTTCCTTTCTCCCCTTCCTATTTACCCTCTTCCTTTCCTCTTCCTTTCCACCTCCCTCCCTCCTTCCTCCCTCCCGTCTTCATCTCATACCTCCGTACTGTTTCCCCCCCCCCCTCCCATCCTTCTGTTTCTTCCCTCCCATACCTCCTTCCTCTTTCCCTTTTCCGCCTCCCCTTCATTCTTTCCCTCTCTCACTTCCCTCCATCCATCCTTCCCTCTCTACCTCCTTTGTATCATACTTTCTTCCTCCCTTCCTTTCTTTCTTCCCTCCCTCTCTTACTTCCCTCCTCCCTCCTTCCCTCCCTTCTCTCCCTCCACGCAATAACAGCTCTCACGAAGCCAAGAATAAGGCCCCACCACCACTACCACCACCACTACCTCCACTCCACTCCACTCTTCCACTTTACCGCCTCACCACCACCACCACCACCACTACCACCACCACTACCTCCACTCCACTCCACTCTTCCACTTTACCACCTCACCACCACCACCACCACCACTACCACCACCACTACCTCCACTCCACTCCACTCTTCCACTTTACCGCCTCACCACCACCACCACCACTCATCACCACACCTCTCTCACTTACATAAATACACGTCACCACCTCGCTATTCCGCACCGTGTTAATGTTCCCCTTACCCCCCTCCTCTCCTCTCCCTGACCCCCTCCCCCCTCACCCTTACCAGTCCTCCCTTCCCCTTTTCCTCTTATCCATCTACCTTCTTCCCTCCCTCACCGTTCCTCCCTTACTTCTTTTTGACGCTACCTCCCTTCCGACGCGCCTTTCCCTTCCTTTATATTATCTCCCTTACCGTCATCTCCTCCCTCATCCTCTCCCTTTTTTTCCCTTTTTCCCCATCACACCTTCTACCTGAACTCCCTTTCATTTATCTCCTGTCTCTCCTCTTCCTCTACTCTCCTCCCTCTTTTTCCTCTTCTTCTCTTCCTCCTCTCTTTCTTTTCCTCCCCTCCTCATCTCGTCTTTCCCCCCTCCATCTGCCTTTCATTTTTCCTCTCTATTCTCTTTCTTCCCTTTCTTCTTTTCTCCTCTTTGCGCTTCTCTCTCTTCTCTCTCTTCCCTCTTCTTTACGCTATCTACACACCTTTCCTCCCTTTCCTCCTCCTGTTCTCCTCCTCTCGTTCTTTCTTCCTCCTTTTCTTTATCATTCTTTCCTCTTCCTCCTGCTCTTGCTTCTCTCTCTCTCTCTCTCTCTCTCTCTCTCTCTCTCTCTCTCTCTCTCTCTCTCTCTCTCTCTCTCTCTCTCTCTCTCTCTCTCTCTCTCTCTCTCTCTCTCTCTCTCTCTCTCTCTCTCTCTCTCTCTCTCTTCCGCTCTTCTCGGCACCCTGGCACCCTATAACCCCTCCTCCTCCTCCTCCTCTTCTCCGTCACATCCTGGCGCCTCACAATTGAACCAACACCGCGATAATATAGACCTAAGTAGGGGCGCCGGCCTGTTTGTTTGCCCCCACACCGGCACCTCTTGTCATAACTGTATCCTTTTTCACTGCACGCGGGGGCCCTCTATTTGTCCATTAAACAGACCCCCCCCCCCTCCTACCCTTACCCCGCACCCTCCCCACCACCCCTTACCAATACCACTAGCCGCCTCCTTCTGCTCCTCCTCCTCCACTACAAGCCTCCTCCTTCCTGTCTGTCTCTCCCCTCTTCCCCTCCGTTCCCGTCTCCCTTCTCCCTTTCCCTCTTTCTTAATTTCCTCTTCTCCCCTTCATTCCCTTTCTCTTTTCTTCGTTATCTCCCTCCATCACTACTGCCAGTCTCCTCCTCCTTCTCCTCACTTTCCCTTCCTCATACATTCCTTCTCTCCTCCCCCACCTTTACCCCTTACCTCTACTAGCCTCCTCCTCCTCCTCCTCCTCCCTGTCCCTCCTCCCCTTCCATTCCCTTCTCTCTCTTTCCCATCAGCGATACCACCTCCACCACCACCTCAACCATCACCCCGACACCTCCATATACCAAAAATAGGACCACCACCACCACCACCACCCCCATTAAACAACACACACACACACACACACACACACACACACACACACACACACACACACACAGCATCTCGGGCGGCGTAAAGACTTGATTAAACGGAATTGATCACCTCCAAACTTTTAAGTCCTCCTCGCGCGAAACGGAGGAGGAGGAGGAGGAATAAAAGGATGATTTCTATGAGGACGACGACTACGACCACGGTGATATAGAAATAGAAGAAAATGTAGAAGGAAAGAAGAAAAAAAAGCAAAAAAAAGAAGCATTAGTAGAACAACGAAAACAAGAAAAGAAGAAAAGAAAAACAAGAACAAGAAAAAAAGAAAACGAAATGGCAGAAGAAGAAAAAAAGTAGCTGAAAAAGAAGAAAAAGTAGAAGAGGAAGTAGGATTAGACTAGAAGAATTGAAAATGGAAAAGAAAAAATAAAGAAAAACTAGAAAAGGAAGTAGAATTAGCCTAGAAGAATTGAAAAAGGAGAGAGAAAAAAAGTCGCAGAAAAAGAAGAAAAAGTAGAAGAGGAAGTAGGATTAGACTAGAAGAATTGAAAAGGGAAAGAAAAAAAAAAATAGAAAAACCACACCACCACCACCACCACCAAAGAGGATAAGGAGGAGAAGAAGGAGGTGAAGGAAACATGGAAGACACGGAAGAGAGACGGACAGAACGAAAGAAAGGATGAATGAAAAAAAAAAAGACAAAGTAAATAAATGACTCTGTACAAAGCATAAACAATAACAGACCAAGTAAGTAAGTTCCTATAGCCACATCATGAGCAGTTCAACCCCTCAACAAAATACAACGACACCAGCAACAACAGAAAGAGAAAAAAGAAAAGACACTGAGCAAGATACCGAGGCAGTAACTGGGTTAAGTTAAGAGAGCAAAATAATCAAGACTAACCTTTTAAATCTCAAGTATAAAAATGCCTACTCACAGCTCAGAAGGGGGGAAAAAGGCAGAAAGAAGGAAGAAGTAACACACACACACACACACACACACACACACACACACACACACACACACACACACACACACACACTCGCAGCTGCCGCAGACCCCATCCTCTCCTCCTCCTCCTCCTCCTCCTCCTCGGACCCTCTCAGTGTCTCTTTGGGTCAACATCTCCTGTTTATCGTTCGAGGGATATTTTCTGATATTTTTGCTACTTATTTTGTCTGTAGAGAGGGAGCGAGGGAGGAGGAGGAGGGGGAGGAGGAATAGGAGAGGGATGAAGAGGAGAGAGATGAGAGAAGGGGAGATGAAAATGAAAGGGAAGAAGGAGGAGGAGGAATAGGAATAGGAGGAGGAGGAGGTGGAGGAGGAGGAAAAGGAAGAGGAATCCATTACATTATGAGGAAGGAGGAAAGCTGCGAGGAGGAGGAGGAGGAGAGGAGGGAGGAGGGAAAGGAAGGAGGAAAGGAAGGAGATCGGAGGTATATTTTAGAGGTGAAATCTTTTGAGAGAGAGAGAGAGAGAGAGAGAGGAGGGTGAGGGTGAGGGGGGTTGCCAGTTAGTCAATAATGGCGAGAGTGTAAAAGTTGTTCCGGTGGTCCCATAATTCACCGCAGTCTCCCCTCCGCGTTTCCTTCATAACCATTACATCCTCCTCCTTTTCCTCTTTCTCCTAGTCCTCCTCCTCCTCCTCTTCCTTTTTTCCCTACTTCCTCCTTCTTTCTTCCTTCTTCTCATCTCCTTCCTCGTCCTCTTTCCCTTAACACTATTCGTCTCGGTCCTTTTTCTCTTTCTCCTAGTCCTCCATCTCCTCCTCTTCCTTTTTTTCCCTCCTTCTCTTCTTCCTCTTTCTCTTCTTCTTCTGATCTCCTTCCTCGTCCTCTTTCCCTTAACTATATTCGTCTCGGTGCTTTTTCTCTTTCTCCTAGTCCTCCTCCTCCCCCTCCTCCTCCTATTTTCCCCTCCTCCCTCCTTCTTCTTTCTCTTCTTCGTCCTCTTTCCCTTAATTGTATTTATCTCGTTTTTTTTCCTTCATGTTGATTTTTCTCCTTTTTCTCTTTTCCATATTCCTTCTCCTCCTCTTCCTCCTCCTCATCATCATCAGTCTTTTCCCACCTCCTTCTTCTCCTTCTCCTTTCTCTTCGTCACATTTGTCCTCCTTGTTTTTTTTCCCCTCCTCTTCCCTCTTCCTCCTCCTCTTCTAAATATTCCTCGTCTTCTTTCTCTTCCTCAAAATCCTCCTCCTTTTTTTTGCTCCTCCTCATGTTCCTCTTTATCCTCCTCCTCCTCCTCCTCCTCCTTCTGCGCTTCCCTTTCTTCTTTAAGTATTTCATTATTATGTTATTGTACTTTAATTCTGTCCTTTTTTTAAATATTTTGGACATCTTTCCTTGGATCTTTTTAAGTGTTATTATTTTAACGTTATTTGCCTTGCCTGTTTCTATCTATCAATCTGTGTTATTCATTATGTACTACTACTACTACTACTACTACTACGACAACTACTACTTCTATATTTGCTGGTACTACTTTCCTATATTTTTTGGGCTCGTATACATCAAAGCATTTGTGTGTGTGTGTGTGTGTGTGTGTGTGTGTGTGTGTGTGTGAGAGAGAGAGAGAGAGAGAGAGAGAGAGAGAGAGAGAGAGAGAGAGAGAGAGAGAGTGTATGAAAGGGGTGGGAAGTGCACACTCAACACAAATCACACACACACACACACACACACACACACACACACACACACACACACACACACACACAACACAACACAAAACACACACACACGCTCAGCCAAACACACACACACACACACACACACACACACACACACAACACAAATCACACACACACACAACACAACACAAATCACACACACACGCTCAGCCAAACACACATCCATACATAAGTAATGGCATCAATACATGGGGAGGCAGTAACCTACACATGCGGTGATTGATAAAGATAGACACCTCCGCTCTACCCTCCCGAAACGAATGTGGAAAATGAGGTGGAAGAAGAGGGGGAGGAGAGGAGGGGATGTGGAGGTGGGGGAGTTGGAGGAAGGGGAGGGGGAGGAGAGGAGGGAATGGGGAAGTGGGGGAGTTGGAGGAAAGGGAGGGGGAGGAGGAAGAAGAGGAGGAATAAGAAGAAAAAAGAAAAAGAAGATGGAAAAAAAGAGGAGGATAGCAAACAAGCAAGCAAGCAAAAATGAAAGAAAAAGAAAGAAAAAAATAAAAAATAAAATAAAAAAAGGAGGAGGTGAATAAGAAGAAGTAAAACAAGTAGCAGGAAAAGAAAAACAACAACATTAAAGAAAGGAAGGGCAAAAAGGAGGAGGAGTAGGAAGAAAAGAACCAAGAAACAGAACAGTAACAACATCAAGAACAGCCCCCATTACTACCAAACCCTCAGAAAGAACCAAATGGGTGATCGTTATGTTCAGTAAAAACCGCCCCCCCAAAAACCACCTAAGATAAAAACACCCTTCATCCTAGCCTTAAAACCATCAGGCGGTGTTTATCGGCAAAGTTGGGGGACCCTCGGCGGGGCGGGGGGGGGGGGGGGTGAGTTCTGGCTTCAATAATCCTCGAAATGGGACCTGATCGCCTTCAGTAATCCAAGGAGCCGCCTAGATTGTCTTCGGTTATGGCGGGGACGTCCTTCTATGTATACACACTCCCTAGGCCTCCCTGTTCCTCTCTCTGTGTCTGTCTCTTCTCCCTGACTTCTTTCTGTCTTCCTCTTTAGTGCTGGTTTGTGTTTTTTCATCCGTTAGTGGCGCAGGCGGATTTTATTTATAGTGGGTGCCGTGGTGTATGACTTTTGTTTGACCCCATGCTGCCCCCCGGTGCTCCAATTGAAAGAAATCGCTGAAGTTCGGGTTGATGGAAGATCTGGACAGCATGTGGGTAATCTTCCGCCACTCGGTGATGATTGAAAACTGTCAGCGTGCATCAGTGGAACCCGAAGCGAGGTCCTAAGGCTGACCACGCCCACACACTGACCTCTTATTGTCGGAGGAGGGTGTGTGTGTGTGGAGGGTGTGTGGAGGGCATGGTGTGGGGAGGGAGGGAGTGGATGTGTGTGTGGAGTGAAGGGTGTGGATGGGTGGGTAGTAGGTGGGGTGTGGGTGGGTGTGTGGGTGGAGGGTGTGTGGAGGGCATGGTGTGTGGAGGGAGGGAGTGGATGTGTGTGTGGAGTGAAGGGTGTGGATGGGTGGGTAGTAGGTGGGGTGTGGGTGGGGGTGTGGGTGGAGGGTGTGGAGGGCATGGTGTGGGGAGTGGATGTGTGTGTGGAGTGAAGGGTGTGGATGGGTGGGTAGTAGGTGGGGTGTGGGTTGGGTGTGAGGGTGGAGGAACAGCTCGGGTGTTATTGCCGGGAACACGACGCTTCCCCCGCTCGGCCGCGAGATAAATGTGCCAGATGCCGCTATTATTGTTGTCGTTAATTGTACTCTCCTGTCCGCCGCAGCCATGATTAACTCTTCCGCGCCGAGTACGTATGCGTCGACGGAAGGAACGGCTACCCCTCGCCCCCTGTCCCTCCTCTCTCCCACCCCTCCCCTCCCCTAGGTCTATATAACAGTCCTCAATTGGTTTGGACGCTAGACTCAAGTGACATCGCATCAAGGCTCTCCAATATATATATAAAATAGTGTTATGTTTTCATTTGGGAAGTATTATGCAACCCCTGCCTCCGCCTTCCCTCCACTCCTTCCCTCCCCCTTCCCCTAGGCCTATATAACAATCCTTCAGCTGGTTTGGTCTCCTTAAGTGACGTCATCACATATAGATTTTCCAAAATAAGAAATAAGATCATAATGTGTTGATTTGGAAAATATTATAAAACCCTTTCCTCCGCCTTCCCTTCCTTTTCTTATTATTGTTTTTACTATCATTCTTTCAGTAATAACAATAAAAAATAATAGTAATGAAATAATAATATTATTATTAAAATCATTATTATTATTATTATTATTATTATTATTATTATTATTATTATTATTATTATTATTATTATTATTATTATTATTATTATTATTATTATTATTATTATTATTATTATTATTATTATTATTATTATTATTATTATTATTATTATTATTATTATTATTATTATTATTATTATTATTATTATTATTATTATTATTATTATTATTATTATTATTATTATTATTATTATTATTATTATTATTATTATTATTATTATTATTATTATTATTATTATTATTATTATTATTATTATTATTATTATTATTATTATTATTATTATTATTATTATTATTATTATTATTATTATTATTATTATTATTATTATTATTATTATTATTATTATTATTATTATTATTATTATTATTATTATTATTATTATTATTATTATTATTATTATTATTATTATTATTATTATTATTATTATTGTTATTATTATTAGTCATCATTATTAATAGATTAGCCATCTCACATTACTCGGTCTGTACCCCAAGGCTCGTCACCTCACCGCCAACCACCATCACCATTCTCTGGCTCACCCTCCTACCCACTCCTCCCTCACAACATGTCAGCCCACGACTCCTTTCCGCTTGTAATGCTTGTTGTGTCATCTTTCCATTCCTTTTTGTATTGGAAACCGCGATGAAAACACGACGTGAAGCATTGGAATTCGTCGCGGGGCTGGCAGTGGGTCAGTGGCCAAATTGTCACATTTTTTTGACAGCTCTCCTAGAGGGACGACTAACAGCGCAACACTACTCGCCGTTGTCATTACTAGAGTCCCTACATACCTGTGTCAGTACATAGGTACTCTTATTAGCAACGTGACTGACGCATTACCTATAGGATACTTGTCTCAGTGTAAAGGTACTCTTATCCACGGCCAAGGGCACTACTAACCTGCCGGTGCCAACATTAGGTTACATTACTAGCCTGCCATACGCATTATTCAGGTGGTGGTTCCAGCATATGGGTGCTCTTTTCACTCCTAACGTGCCGCACACATTCATTGCATCAGGTGTTCTTCCTTGTCTTAGATTATTAAGTGAGCATACGCTTTACCTGCGTATGAGGTCGGTGCTCATCTCCGTAGCATTTGGTTTTGAGCTACTCTCGCCCTTTAGCTACTCAGGATTTCATTTCCTCGACCATAAAGTGCCGTAAGCCTTAGATTCGTTATGTTACTGCAACAACTCGCTGCTTACGATATTGTTTTCCACTTCTGCTCTGCAGTGCGCCCCGCAGTGAACAAGTAACCCGGCTGGCTGGCGAGACCCTGTTCACGGTGAAGCAAAGACGCGGAGACTTGTAGTGACCAGTGGGGCGCCTCCTCCTCCTCCTTGTGCTGCTACTGTTTCTCCTCCTCCTCCTCCTCCTCCTCCTCCTACTACTACTACTACTACTTTTACTACTACTACTACTACTACTACTACTACTACTACTACTACTACTACTACTACTACTACTACTACTACTACTACTACTACTACTACTACTACTACTACTACTACTACTACTACTACTACTACTACTTTTACTACTACTACTACTACTACTACTACTACTACTACTACCACCACCTCCACACACAAAAATAAAACATAAGCACCTCTGTACCCACTTCCTCCCTTCCCACTCCCACCATCACACCGGAGCACCGTAGCCTCAGTTCGGGCAGCGGAGGCAATAAAACCCGCTGCTCTTTACTGTAATTTAGCGCAAAATATGTAATTGATTCCCGGCGCTATTTCAAAATAAGCTATATTGGCCGTTCCACCCCTCCCCTCCACTACTACTACTACCAGCACCACCACCGCTACCGCCGCCGCCGCCACTGCTTCGTTTCCTAAATACTGTTATTGGCGGCGTGAGTGTAGAATTACGATGTTCTTGTTCTCTCGCTATTGGCCCTTTTTATTTTGGGGCGGTACTGGAGTAATAAATTTGAGCTCTCGGTGTCTGGGTCTGGGGCTCGGCTTTTTAGGGTTTTCATCTTTTTCTTTAGTTTCTCCTTTAGTTTCCTCTTTATTTGTTGTTTTGTTGTTGTTGTTGTTGTTGTTGTTGTTGTTGTTGTTGTTGTTGTTGTTGTTGTTGTTGTTGTTGTTGTTGTTGTTGTTGTTGTTGTTGTTGTTGTTGTTGTTGTTGTTGTTGTTGTTGTCTCGGGCTTACAATTCCGCTCTGAGATTTTGTTGTTGTTGTTGTTGTTGTTGTTGTTGTTGTCTCGGGCTTACAATTCCGCTCTGAGATTTTGTTGTTGTTGTTGTTGTTGTTGTTGTGAGGGGCGTTGATGAGTCTATGGGTTTATTTATTTATTTTTTTTCACTTAATTTCATTTGATTTATTTTGTTTTATTTCTTTTTGCTTCATTTTTTTTGTGTGTGTATGTGCTTGACTGGATGGATGGGTGTAGATGTGGGAAAGGCTGGGCGTGTGGGAACTATTTATTTATTTGTTTACTTCATAGTCTACGTAAACAAACATTATTCTGGTGTTCCCCATTCCTCACACCCCTTCACACGAGCGTTAGCATCCCCGGGGAAGCGAATAATGGTAAGTAATTTGATCTACAAGAATTAAAAAAGACTCCCCTTCACAAATCCCAAACCTCTCTCTCTCTCTCTCTCTCTCTCTCTCTCTCTCTCTCTCTCTCTCTCTCTCTCTCTCTCTCTCTCGCATACCAAAAACTTCCCTCCCCCATATATTCCTAATTTCTCCCCCACCAACCCCCTAACTTCTCACCTAACTAACTCAGCTTCCCACATAACTTCTCTAACTTGTCTTCCTAACTTTAATTTCTCCCCCACCATGGACTAACTTCCCTCACTTAACTAACCAGACTCCCCACCCAACTAACCCAGCTTCCCACGTAACTACAACCTAACTTCTCACCTAACTAACCTAACTTTCCACGCAACTTACCTAACGTCTCTAACTTCTCTTCCTAACTTCTCCCTCACCAAGGCCTAACTTCTCCCATCTCACTAAACTAACATCCCACTTAACCTAACTTCTCCCCCACCAGTCCCTAACTTCCCCTGGCACCCAACTTCTGTTTAGGCCTGATATATACTTTGCCTCTTTAATTTATCTATACTCGTCTGCTCCCTCCATGTCCCCACAGTGAGCCAGGAGGAGGAGGAGGAGGGAGAAGAGGAGGAGGGAGAGGAGGTTTAGGAGCCCCCCTACCCCTACTTGCTTCCTGCCGGCGGTGTATCCTATCCTCCCATTGTGCTTCTCCCGTCTCAAGTGTCAAGTGTGGTCAGAACGAAAGTGGCCGTGAGCTGGACTAGAACCCGCACCGCCCTTCTCGACCCGACCCTTGGCACATTATCCCTTTATTTCCCGCCTTCCCCGCGCTTCCCGCTGCTCACAAGGGCTTTATGGCGAGGGGGAGGGATCGGGAATTAGCCGCTATTTAGAAAGTTCGAAGATTATCTGGAGTTGAGGAGAAATCTGGCGAGGAAAATGTGAGATGGTAAGAGGGAACAGGTCTGGTGTCTCCTCCTCCCCCGGCGCCGGCATATGCAAGGCTTCCCGTTAAATATCTTGTGGTGGTGGGCGCTCATCCGCGTCAGGGCGCTCGGAGATAGGTGGCCGGGGATAGGGGGAGGGTGACTAAGAGGAAGGATAGATTGGTTACAAGGTTAGGCTGGTGAATAAGATCTCCAGCTGTCGCACACACACACACACACACACACACACACACACACACACACACATACACACATGAATGATGAAAAAGAAGAGAAAGAGCATAAACTAGAGGGAATAGTAACTTCCACAAACTAAAAACGGTGTATATATTTTTTTCCTCGTGTTCAAATGACTTCATGTGGCTGGGTTAGATATACATTATTGGGTGATTATTCTCCTCTCCTCTCCTCTCCTCTCCTCTTCTGTCGTATACTCCCTCTCATCTCTTATACTCCCTCCCTCTTCTCCCCTCACTTACATTCCTTCCTTCTCTCCTCCCCTTATATTCCTTCTCTCCTTCTCCTGCTTCTCAACCCCTTCTACTTTCCTCTCCTTTCATCTCCTCTCCTCACCTATCTTCTCTCCTCTCTTATATTCCCTCCTCCCTCTCTTCTCCTCCCCTCTCTTACATTCCCTCTTCCCTCTCTCCTCCTCCTGCAACCCAAGCCGCACTATTTCCCGAACGAGCGTGTCGACCTGAAAATACACGCCAGGATTTGAAGCTCAGCGTCTCTCACTGCTTAAAGGAGGCCGGTCGTCCGTTCCTCCGTCCGTCTGTCCTGTTCGTCTGTCCTTCCTTCTGTCCGCCCTTCTGTTTGTCCGTCCTTCTGTTTGTCTGTCTTTCTGTCCGTCTGTCGATCCCTCCTTCTGTCCGTTTGTCCGTCTGTTCGTCCGTCCCTTCCTTCTGTCCGCCCGTCCTTTTTTCGTCCCTGCATACTCACCATGTTACCACCACCATCGCCATCTCTACCACCACCATCATCACGTATATAGTTAGGTCAGTACGCGTGTGTATCCAAAGCCGTCTCTGCCACCACTACTTGGCCACTGAATGTGTAGGGATGAATCCAACATCGCCACCACCACAACCACCACCACCCTCCACCACCGCCACTGCCATAACCATTACCACTACCATCACTACCACCACCACCATCGCCGCCGCAGCTCTGCCGGAGGTCAAACGTATGATCGGTATGAGTTATTTTAAGAAGCTTTGTGTGAGGTGAAATTATTTTGTGTGATCGTGGAGCGAATTAGGAAAAAAAGAGATTGACAATATTAGTAACGCAGTATTGAATAACTGTGAAATTGAGTTGTGCAGCAGAATGTCCGAGCGTATGTTATTGGGTATAAATGATTATATAATCGTTCATGAGTTCACAAATTGATGATTCTTAATGAGGTTATGTGCATTACCCATACCTGTCCATGTCGTTTCAGAATGGTTGGGAACATATTCCGTGATAGGTACTAAATGAAAATATTTGATTATTTTTTGTGAACATAAATAAACAGCAATGCAACTACGAGTATTAATTATGTATTACGAATTCAGATCTAATGGACCGTATTGGCTATACAGGCAGCGCCACATGTGGCCACTCAACTCTAAGCTGTATTTTCCATAGAGTTCAAGCTATTGACTAGAGTGTGTCTGAGGCTGTCTCAGGGATACACGGCCATGATGCCGCCGTCGCTCCAAGCCGATGATTGCACACACTTCACTCCTACCTGATTTCAGTTTTTCTCCATGCCAAATAGTAGAGTCAGGAAATCGGGTCGGAGTAAAGTGTGTGCAGTCGTTGGCTTGGAGCGGTGGCGGCACCAAGGCCTTGTATCCTGGAGGCAGCCTCAGACGCACTTTAGTACATAACTTGAGTTCTATGGAAAGTACTGCTTTGACAGTTCACTGAGTGGCCACGTGTGGCGCTGCCTGTATAGCCAATACGGTCCATTCACGCTGAGAAAACCATAGCTATGACAGGTAAATAAAATGAATGAAAAAAAGTTAAAATAAAAATGAAGAATAAAAGTAAATAGGTCAATAGCAAATAGTTCATTGTTGCGTCAGGAGGGAATTGAATGGCCCCGCAAGTTCATAGAGCGAGTGCCTTAATCTGTCCCGACGGTCACCAACGTGTGTGGCAAGAAGAGGAAGGGAGACACTCACTGAGGAGCGTGGATGGGACACCGCAGCTACAGGTCTCTCTGGAGAAGACTGGAGAAGACTGAGAGAAGACTGGAGAAGACTGAGTGGACGAGCTTGTCCCGAGTAACTATCACGAACCCAACGATGCGTAAGAGGACTCAAGTAATTCAAAAAATGTGTGCGATTAAATGTCACTATGATAAAGATGACGATAACAACAATAATAATGGTCATAGAATTGCATTATGATAACCAACGTCTATAATGGACACAAAACTGTTGGCAATGAAAAACACATGCCTCAGAGAGAGAAAGTAGCGGAAGGCAAAAGAAAGAATGAGGTAAGACTACATATACTGTTGTCTTGATCATTAACTCTAGCCACCAAAAAACGGGCTGAACGGGCAAGAGAACGGTTTTGTGGAAATATAATAAACATAGATATTACAATGCCGTGTAATGATGACCACCACACGAGATAGATAGATAGATAAATAGATAGATAGATAGATAGATAGATAGATAGATAGATGAAGAGAGGTAGTTATTTGAAAGGAGTCACTTAAGGGAAAAGATAAAGAAACGAAGGTAGGAAGATAGAAAGAAAGAAAGGAAGAAAAAGAAAGAAAGGATGAAGGGAAGAAAGAAGGAAAGAAGAAAATCTGGAAAGAAGAAGGAAAGAAAGAAAAATTAAAAGAAAAAAGTAAAAAGGAAGAAAAGAAGGAAAGAAAGAAAGGACAGACAAAAGTGAGGAAGGAAGGAAGGAAGGAGGGAAAAAGAAAAGAAAAATAAAGTAAAAAAAAAAGTAAGGTATAGGGAGAGGAGCATAATGTCTAACTTTAAAAGAAGTCACTCATAAAAGAAAGAAAGGCAGAAAGGAGGGAGGAGGTAAGGAAGGTCGCTATAGAGAGGAGCAAAACGCTATCCATGACTCACCCAAAGGCTCTCATCATTCATAGGGGGAGTGTCTAAGGCCTGACACTACTCCCCCTCCCCCTCCCCCTCCCCCTCCCCCATCCCCCTCCTCTAGTCACTCCCTTCCCCCTTTCCCTCAGGCTCTTCAACCTCCCCCTCCCCCCCTTTCCCCGCCATCCAAGCCTTTCTTCCCCCCCTTCCTCCCCCGCCATGTAATTTCCGCATCCATTCAACATCGAGGGATCATACACCGGGACACTCGCGACCTCCTTACCTGCCTGTGTTTACCTGTGTGTGTGTGTGTGTGTGTGTGTGTGTGTGTGTGTGTGTGTGCGAGAGAGAGAGAGAGAGAGAGAGAGAGAGAGAGAGAGAGAGAGAGAGAGAGAGAGAGAGAGAGAGAGAGAGAGAGAGAGAGAGAGAGAGAGAGAGAGAGAGAGAGAGAGAGAGAGAGAGCAACCAACCTCCTCCTTTAGCTGAGAGACTGACTGTTGAAGTTTTCGTATTTTTATCACCGCAGGCAAAGGTGGTGAGGGAGGCAGGAAGGTAGAAGAGAGAAAGGGAGGAAGGTAGAAGAGAGAAAGGGAGGAAGGTAGAAAGGAAAAGAGGGAAAAAGGAAGGGAAACAGCTGCCTTTTTTTTCGAGTAAAGTAGGGAGGGAAGAAGGAGTAGGGGGACGAGGTAAGAGGTAAAGTAAGGTAGGTAGGTAGGTTAGTTAGTTAGGTAAACGGTAAAGTAAGTAAAGGGGTGAGAAGGTGGAGGGGTAGATATTTAAGGTAGGTCAAGTGGATAGTAGACAAGGTATGGTAAGGTAAGGTAGAGATATATAGGTATGAGGTATTATTGATAGGGAAAGTCTGAGGTAGGTTAGCTGGGTGATGGGTAAGGAGACAAATTAGAGATTGGGTAGGTAAGGAGGTAAGGGGGTGAGGGGTAGAGGTTTAAGGTAGGTAAGGTAAGCGGTTGAAAAGGTAGTGTTGGTATATAGGTAGGATTGATAGGGAAGGTTTGAGGTAGGTCAGCTGGGTGATGGGTAAGGAGACAAATAAGAGATTGGGTAGGTAAGGAGGTAAGGGGGTGAGGGGTAGAGGTTTAAGGTAGGCAAAGTAAGCGATTGACAAGGCAGTGCAAGGTAAGATTGACAGGTAAGGTTTGAGGAAGGTGAAGTGAGGGGAATTTAAGGGATGGGATAAGTCAGGGGGAAGGTAAAAGAGGAAAGATAGTGAGGGTAAAGGTTTAAGATAAGTAAGGTAAGCTATTGACAAGGCAGTGCAAGGTAAGACTGATAGGTAAGGTTTGAGGAAGGTGAAGTGAGGGGAATGTAAGGGATGGGGTAAGTCAGGGGGAAGGTCAGGGATGGGGTAGGTCAGGGTAGATGGGAAGGAAACAGGTACGGGAGGGGGTAGGTAAGGTAGGTAAGGAGGATGAGGGGGAAGGGGGTTAGGGTAGGTTGGTAGGTATAGAGGGTGGAAGGTCAGGAATGGGGTAGGTCAGGGTAGATGGGAAGGAAACAGGTACGGGAGGGGTAGGTAACTTAGGTAAGGGGAGTGAGAGGTAAGGGGGTTAGGGTAGGTAGGTAAAGAGGGTGAGGAGTAAGGTAAGGGCACACGCTCCGGATAATTTACCTTCCTTGGCAGGGGAAACACACACACACACACACACACACACACACACAACCTTGACCATTTTTCTCTTTCTCCTTCTCAAGAGTCGGCGGCCTCCACTTGTTGTTGTTGTTGTCATTTGGGAAACTTGGGGATTAAAACATATGAAGATTAGTCGAATTATTTTACTCAAGTCAGTCAGTCACCTTCGTTTCTCTCTCTCTCTCTCTCTCTCTCTCTCTCTCTCTCTCTCTCTCTCTCTCTCTCAATCACCGCGTAAAGGATGGAATACTGAAGAGGAGGGAATGGAGGAAGGAAGCTAAATTATAAAGAGGAAGAAAAGAAGGCGAGGAAACAGACAAACAGACAGAGAGGAAATTACTAAGTTTGCTTCGAGCTGGGCGGAAGAGGGAACAGAGAGAGAACCGATCAATTAACTCACGAACAGGAATGGCTTAAGGGCCGTAGAAGGGGAGGGGAGCGCTGAGGGGTACGACAGTGGTTCCCAAACACATGGTCGCGACTCAAATGAAGGTCGCGAGAGTGTTCCTGAGGGCCGCTGGAGGGTCTTGGAAAAAAGCCATAATTATAAGTACTGCCTATAAAGACCGATTTTTAAGTCACAGTTATGTCATATTTAGATTTTCAGCAATGTAGTTGAATTACTTCAGTTGGACAGCATGAAGATTCTACTAAACACACACTTATAAAAGTAGCGTTTGTAATAAAGCACCAATACACACACATTGCGGCACGTCATACGAGCAGCATTCACGTATAATACTCGTCCGCCGAGCAGACAGCGAGGACGAGGAGGAGGATGAAGTTGTAAATATCTGAAAGTATAACATATAAGAACAACTGGAAATAGATACTACATGTTCACTGATTTAGGGACGCCACGCCAAGACAAGACTTTATTTAGTGTCGCAACCAGAAAAGTTTTGGAACCACTGGGGTACGAGGTTAGGTTAGGTAAAGTTAGGTTAGGTTAGGTTAGGTTAGGTTAGGTTAGTGAGTAGCACTGGCAGAGAGAGAGAGAGAGAGAGAGAGAGAGAGAGAGAGAGAGAGAGAGAGAGAGAGATGTTAGGGAAGAAGAATACTAACGTGAATGGGGTGAAAATATTCGAAATGGATCGGGAGAGGGGACGAGGGGTGGGAAAGCGGGAAAAAGTACGCAAGACGGATGGGAAAAGGGAAGGATTGTGAGAGTGGTGGCCGGAAGACGGATGGGAGAGGGCGAGGAGCGGGAGCGGAGGAGAGTATGGGCAAGATGGATGGGCGAGGGAGAAGGAGATAATGGAGGGGAGAGAGATAATGGAAGATAGAAGGAGTTAAGTGCCGAAAGCAAAATACACGTCAGGGTTAGAGGGTTAATGAAGCAGAGAGAGAGAGAGAGAGAGAGAGAGAGAGAGAGAGAGAGAGAGAGAGAGAGAGAGAGAGAGAGAGAGAGAGAGAGAGAGAGAGAGAGAGAGAGAGAGAGAGAGGAAAATAGAAGAAGGGAGAGAAAGAAACAGAGAGAGAGAGAGAGAGAGAGAGAGAGAGAGAGAGAGAGAGAGAGAGAGAGAGAGAGAGAGAGAGAGAGAGAGAGAGAGAGAGAGAGAGAGAGAGAGAGAGAGAGAGAGAGAAAGGAGGAAAATGAAAGTTAGAAGGGGAAAGGAAAGGAAAGAGTAAGAGGAAAATAGAAGAGAGAGAGAGAGAGAGAGAGAGAGAGAGAGAGAGAGAGAGAGAGAGAGAGAGAGAGAGAGAGAGAGAGAGAGAGAGAGAGAGAGAGAGAGAGCGTATGATACCAAGGGACTAAATATGATTCTACAAAATACGTACAAGAGCAACCGGAACATACACACACACACACACACACACACACACACACACACACACACACACACACACACACACAGATAAGACTCGGACAGAACAAGAAGGGCAGAAACAGAAATACGAATGAGGGCGAAAGGAAGGAAAGAGAAAGGAAAGGAAAGGAAGGGAAAGGAAAGGAAAGGAAGGGAAAGGAAAGGAAAGGAAGGGAAAGGAAAGGAAGGGAAAGGAAAGGAAGGGAAAGGAAGGGAAAGGAAAGGAAGGGAAAGGAAAGGAAAATAAAGGAAAGGAAGGGAAAGGAAGGGAAAGGAAAGGAAAGGAAGGGAAAGGAAAGGAAGGGAAAGGAAAGGAAAATAAAGGAAAAGAATGGAAAGGAAAGGAAGGGAAAGGAAGGGAAAGGAAAGGAAAGGAAGGGAAGGGAAGGGAAGCGAACACGAGACAGCAAAGGCAAGCAAGGCAAGGCAAACCCGGCAACGAAAAGGAGAAAATCACAGAAAACCCGATACTACATGAACGAGAGAGGGGGAACACAACAAAACAAACCGGACCCGTGAATTATAGAGATTAAAAGGGCGACGGAGATAAGGAGACCCTGAGGAATGGAGGGAGAGACAGGAGGGAGAGGGAGAGAGGAATAGAGAGACGGAGGAATAAAAAAGGGGAGATAAATGCGCAGAGGAGGGCAGCGGAGAGAAGGGAAACGAGATAAGTGACCGAGGGGAGGTGTATTTTGAGAGAATAATGCAAGTTACAATATCCAGAAATACGATGCCTGGAGGAGGAGGAGGAGGAGAGGAGGACGAGGACGAGAGGAGAGAACAAGGATGGAGAAAGAGGATGAAGGGAAAAGATGAAGGATTGGGATAGAAAAGGATGGACGAGAGGAGAGAACGAGGATGGAGAAAGAGGATGAAGGGAAAAGATGAAGGATTGGGATAGAAAAGGATGGACGAGAGGAGAGAACGAGGATGGAGGAAGAGAATGAAGATAAAAGATGAAGGATTGGAAAGGAGAAGGAGAGAATAAGGATGGAGAAAGAGGATGAAAGTAAAAGATGAAGGATTGGGATAGAAAAGGATGGACGAGAGGAGAGAACGAGGATGGGGGAAGAGAATGCAGGTAAAAGATGAAGGATTGGAATAGAGAAGATGGAGAATTAGAAAAGAACAAGGATGGAGGAAGAGAATGAAGGTAAAAGATGAAGGACTGGGATAGAGAAGATGGAGAAGGAGGAGAGAACAAGGATGGAGAGAGAGGATGAAGATAAAGAATGGAGAATTGGGATGGAGAAGGATGGAAGAGAAGGAGGAGGAGGAGGAGGAGGAGGAGGAGAGAACAAAAGAATGGAGGATTGGGATGGAGAAGGATGGATGAAGGAGGAAGAGCGAGGAGAAAATGATAAAGGGAAAAGATGAAGGGAGGAAGAGAAACACAGAGAGAGGAACAGAAAAAGGATGAAGGGAGGATCGTGGAGCAGGAGGAGGATGAAGATGGAGGAGGAGGAGCAGCGTGCAGAGAATGATAAAGGGAAGGGAAGGGAAGGGAGGGAGGGAGCAAGTGAAACAGCAGACACTGACCTACCGGAACAAAGGCTATTTTTACGCCTCGTCCCGTCATCGTTAATGCATGACGGTCAGCGGCCATTGTGTCTGGGTGCTGTGTGGAAGCGGCGGTGGTGATGGTGGTAGCGGCGGCTTGTGTCTGATGCTGTATGTGTGTGTGTGTCTGTATGTCTGTATATCTGTAAGTGATGTTCGTGGTAGTAGTAGTTGTTGCTTTGATGTTTTGTTTGATTTTACTTTGTTTTGACTGAATAGGATAATGAAGATCGTTTGGTGATGGTGGTGGTGGTGGTGACATATGGTTAGATAGGTGCTTGGTTAGTGGTATGTTAGGGGTGGTGGTGGTGGTAGTTAGGGTGATGTAGGTTGTAACTATAGTGGTGGTTGTGGTGGCGGTGTATGGTGCCGGGTGTAAGGAATGGGTGCGGAGGTGGTGGTGGTGATGTTCGTGGTGGTAGATATGTTTTCAAAGGGTGGTGTAATGGCGGTGGTGATGGATGTAGTGTTAGTAATGCGTGGTGGTGGTGATGGTGGTGGTGGTGGTGGTGATGATGGTGGTGGTGGTGGTGATGGTGGTGGTGGTGATGGTAGTGGTGAGGAAGGGGTGGTATCATCAAGCCATACCAACATACATACATACATACATACATACATACACAATCGCACATAAATACATACATACATTAACATAGAAATTTGCATGCATGAAATCTCTCTCTCTCTCTCTCTCTCTCACATACACACACACACACACACACACACACACACACGCACACACAAATATACTTTCTTACACAAATATACACAACCAACCCCCTTTCCCCCCTTCCTCCTCTCCCACTCCCCGCCTCCCCCTTCTCCCCCCTCCCCCCCTCCCAGCAATTTACATATTTTCATGAAACACAAAAGTATGTATATGAAAAGAAAAAAAAACTCGTGAATTATTTAAAAACGCGAGACCGAACTTCCCCGAAACGAAGCGAGAAATCAGCTTTAAGAATTCAATAATTTTCCCGTGAATTTTAAAAGTTAGCCCGGCGCAAAAGTGACTTGTTAAAGCGAATTGGCCCTTTTGATTATGTATACAACGCTATATTCCGAGTGTGTGTGTGTGGGGGGGGGGGGTGGAGGGGGACGGGTTTGTGTGCCTGTGTGTGTGTGTGTGTGTGTGTGTGTGTGTGTGTGTGTGTGTGTGTGTGTGTGTGTGTGTATTCCTTTTTATTCCTCATTTCTTTTCATGACTTCATATTTTTTGTTTTGTTTTCAGTTTTTTTGTAATTATTATTTTTAGTTATGTTCTCTTCTCCTCTTCCTTCTCCTATCCGTCCTACTTCTTTTTCTTCTTCTTCTCCTCCTCCTCCTCATTTTTTATTAGTTTTTTTTAGTTGTGTTAGTCATGTATTTCTTTTTTAGTTATGTTCTCCAGCTCCTCCTCCTCCTCCTCCTCCTCCTCCTCCACCTCCGCCTCCCTCACATTCCCTCGACATCCCACACTGTCTCCTCTACGCTACAAATCACGGTCGCGAGTCAAGGAATATTAATCTAGGTCCCCAAACAGGAGGGAGGGAGGGAGGGAGGGAGGGAGAGAGAGGGAAGGAAGGGAGAGAGAGTGAAGGACGAGACGGATGACTCTAGAGATGGGGCTGGGGGAGTGGGGAGGAGGGAGTAGGGTAGGGTGGTAGAGAGAGAGAGAGAGAGAGAGAATTAAAAAAAAAAGCGTGGTAGGGATCGGGACAAATTACACCTCGCCGGATTCGATCAGGCCAGGCCGCGGCGTCCATCTTCCCCGTGACATCCTCCTTTCCCCCGATCCCTGCCCTCCCCGCCGCTGCCGCCATCACAAATACTACCACTACCACCACAAACTCTACCACCACCACTGCTGTTACTACTACTACTACTACTACTACTACTACTACTACTACTACTACTACTACTTCTATGTGATATGCTATTCTAGATGAGTTACGAAATGATTCACGGCACAAGTTCATGTTCTGACTGAGGTTGGAGGCGATTGGAGTGTGAGGCGACGCGGTAGTTAGTCCCCCGCGTTAAATGGCAAGATGCAGGCAGCCACGACTTTCCTTCTTCCCTCCCTTCCATGTCTTTTCTGCTTGACAGTTGCGTACAGCGTGTAGCAATGACGGAAGGAACTTGGAATGGAAGGACTGTCTTGGTCAAACCTTATAGGAAGCAATGACGAGGGACCGTTCCATGCATCTGGTGAATAATAAGTGAAAAAAAATACATATACAGGTTCAGTACACTACCCTGCTATTGGCCTCACTGTTATTAACCCATCCATTATTACCACCACTCTTTCCTCTGTTACACTCTTGCCTGTACGACCGACATCACCAACCAGGCCACTGTTATACCCAGCGGATACACACACACACACACACACACACACACACACACACACACACACACACACACAGACAAAACAACAACAATAACAATTCGCTGAGGTAAACATTCCACTTCACCCTAAAGAAAAAGAGAAAAAAAACACGCAACTCAAACAACACTGACCCTTCTTTCTCCCGCTTCCCCCTTCATCCCAAAAATAAGAAGAGGTAAAAAAAATCAGCTGGCGTTGGTGGTGGTGGTGGTGGTGGACTAGACTTACTACAGTATTTTTCAGTCATCATTAGTGGGTCGGCCTGGCTGGGAGCGTCGAGAGCGGGAGGGAATCACCATTTTATGTCCCTTTCAGAGTCATAATGTTTTGATTCTAGAAGCGGCGGCGGCAGTCACTCCAAACACTTCCAATATCGTTGTTTTTGTGGCGCTCTTGACCTTCCCGGCGAGACTAGACGAGACGAGAGATAGATGAGACGAATGGAGAGATAGATGAAGAGACGAAACAAAACCAGAGACAGATAAGACGTAAGGAGATGAAACGAAAGACGGATGAAACGGGATGAGGCACGACGAGAGATGGATGAGATTAGATGAGACGAGAGATTAAGGAGACAAGATAAGAAACGGAAATACACGAGACGAGACAAGGCTAGAGACGAAATACAACGAAACGAGACAAATAATACACAAGGCGAGACGAGACGAGATAACTTAGACAAAACAAGAGATGGATGAGATGAGAAGAGAGATATCAGCTGAAAAGACGAGACGAGATAACTTAGACAAAACAAGAGATGGATGAGATGAGAAAAGAGATATCAGCTGAAAAAGACGAGACGAAATATGGAGACAATAGACCTATCCTTCGGTGGGCTGCTGATGATCATGACTGTGGGTGAGGGTGTGGGCGGTGGGTTGTGTGGGCGTCCCCGTTGTAAGGTGGAAAGTTTGAAGTGATGATAAACAAAAGATGATGTTAATTAAATGCAGGATACGGCCATTAGAGAAGCCTGGGGATATGTGTGTGTGTGTGTGTGTGTGTGTGTGTGTGTGTGTGTGTGTGTGTGTGTGTGTGTGTGTGTGTGTGGAGGGATGAGTCGATGTTTTAGTGAGCTCTGGGGAGTGGATCAGGTCGGGGCAGCGTCCATATAGATGCTGTAAAGATAAGAACCTGTTTGCCCTCCCCTTGCCCTCTCCTTGCCCTCCTTGCCCTCTTCTTACCCTTCCTATTGCCCTCCTTGCCCTCTCTTTGCCCTCCTTGCCCTCTTCTTACCCTTCGCTTGCCCTTATTGCCCTCCTCTTGTCCCCCTCTCCTTGCCAATATATGCGCCGTGTCTGCTTATTCTGCCCGTCCCCTCCTGACCTCTCTGCTTGCCTGCCTGCTATGTCCTTTTTTATGTGTTGCCTATAGCGTCGGTAGTCTGTCTTGAGTCTTGAGGGGCCTCTTGTACGACCCCAGCCCGTTATTGGTGCTGGCGTATTTTATTTATAGTCGCTGCCGTGATGTTTGACTCTAACCTTACCTTCCTGCTCTGTCTCAGCCTGCATTGCGTATTCTGTCTTGTTTTACTTGTGATTGCTCAGCCTCGTGTTTCCCCACTCAGCATCTTATGGGTGTCTGTCTCTCCTGCCCTTATGTCCCTTCAACCTGCTGTGCTTCGCTTTAACTTCACAATCCATATTCCTCTTCCTCCTCTTATTCAGATTTGTCCTTTGCTGTTCTCTTTCTCAATGTTTTCTGTCTCTCTTGCCTGTATGTCCCTTCAACCTGCTGTGCTTCGCTTTAACTTCACAATCCATATTCCTCTTCCTCCTCTTATTCAGATTTGTCCTTTGCTGTTCTCTTTCTCAATGTTTTCTGCCTCGCCTGCGTTTATGTCCTTCCAATCTGCTGTGCTTCGCTTTAACTTCACAATCTGTATTCCTCTTCTTCCTCCTCTTTTCAGATTTGTCTTCGTTCTTCTCCTTCTCATAGTTTTCTGTCTTACTTCCCTTTATGTCCTTCCAACCTGCTGTGCTTCGCCTTAACTTCGCAATCTGTACTCTATTTCTTCCTCTTATATCCAACTTTGGCCTCCTTGTTCCCCCTCTTCTTGTATTCTCTCACTTCCGTCTCCATCTGCACTCTTCTGTTTCCTCTTATATTCAACTTTGCCCTCGTTGTTCTCCCTCTCAGTGTGTTCTCCCCTCTCCCACTCTCTCATGTCTCGTTTCCCGACTTTCATGCCCTACGTAACTCTTCCCGCCCGTTCTAGTTCTCTCACGTTTCCTCTTCCCTCTCCTGCATCCCCTGTCTACTTTTCTTACTTTGCATGACCTAATTTGCCTCCTCCACCAGTCTTTTATAGTTTCCCCTCCACCTCCCTGCACTTTCATCCGTATTATGCTCTATTATGCCACCTCCTGACCCCGCCCTACTTCTAACACTCCCTTTTCCCTTCCTTTAAATTGTCTAATCTTTTCAAGCTTTATACCTATACCGTCATGCCTTCTTGCACTTTCCTTCCATCCCCTGCATGCCTTTTCTGCTTATCTTTCGTAGTATGCCCTAATTTGCCTCCTCGACCCGTCCTCTATCTAGCACCACTTCTTATCCCTCCCCTTAATGCTTGATGCCCAAAAATTCCTCCCTAACTTGTCTTATTTGCAGTTTCCTTCCCTTCCTTGCATGCCTTTTCTAATCTTTCCTCGTATACCCTAATTTGCCTCCCAAAAATCCTCCCTTATTTGTCTTATTTCCACTCCTCTTTCCTTCCTTGCATGCCATTTCTAATTTTTCCTCGTATACCCTAATTTGCCTCTACCTCTATACCTCTTCCTCTAAGACTCCCCTTCGTCCCTCTCCTCTTAAGTTGCATATGGCTTCAGTTTTCCTCTCCACTTATCTTCCTTTACTCTGGTTCCCTTGCTTCCCCTCTTCCATCCCCATCTCGTGTCATATTCATCCCTGATCCCTGGTGGCACGTGCATTGGAGGGAGCCGCGCTTGCTATGTAGACCAATCGAATAATGCAGCAGCGAGGAGCGAGCATCGGGGAGGAGCGCCCGTGAATCTTAGGGTATCTACAACAATCACGTGATGTACTCGCTGCCGGGGATTGCTTCGAGTCGTACGTACCCTCCTCCTCCTCCTCCTCCTCCTCCTCCCTCAGGCGCTGTTTCTGCTGCTTGCTTCCCTCTGATGTGTGACCGGCAAGGAGGACAGTGCAAGTTACTCCAAGGCAGATTATATGGACGGGGAAACAGATAGACAGGGAAATAGATACACACAGACGAGCAGACAGACAGATTTATACACATTCAACATACAAGAATAGATAGACATAGGAAGAGATATATACACACAGGCATTATATACAAACACAAGGATATGGACGGGGAAACAGATAAACAAGGGAATAGATACACACACAGACGAACAGACAGACAGATTTACACACAGTCAACATATACGAACACAGATAGACGAAGAGATAGACACAGGAAAAGATATATACACACAGACGTTATATATACAAACACTCAAGGATATGGACGGGGAAACAGATAGACAAGGGAATAGATACACACACAGACCGAACAGACAGACAGATTTACACACAGTCAACATATACGAACACAGATAGACGAAGAGATAGACATAGGAAGAGATATATACACACAGACATTATATATACAAACACTCAAGGATATGGACGGGGAAACAGATAGACAGGGGAATAGATACACACACACAGACGAACAGACAGACAAATATACACACAGTCAACATATACGAACACAGATAGACGAAGAGACAGACATAGGAAGAGATATATACACACAGACAATATATATACAAACACTCAAGGATATGGACGGGGAAACAGATAGACAAGGACACAGACATGCATAGATTGATGAAGAGACAGACCATTTCACCTCCCCCCCACACACACACACACATGTACCCCCCCCCCCCACACACACACACGTACCCAACTATCCCCCACCACAAACACACATACCTATCCATCCCCTCCCCCATTACACAGGTGA